>NC_064219.1:2122262-2425442 GCF_023101765.2 Spodoptera frugiperda | reverse complement strand
TGACACATAAAGCCGTCGCACGCCACACACGCATTTCTTACATTCGCTAAAATTGGATGTATCCAATAACTACGGTTTCGTCTTCTACGACGACGTCTTTTTATCAAAAGTAGCGCAATTAAACCTTCTTCGTAAGAGTCCATTATGATACTGCACGCAAGAGTTAAAAAAAGTAGCAGCCACCGACCGCAAGTGTCAACCACCGGCCACAAGTGGCTGTCGCGCGCTTCAGCTACCTTTGTAGCCGCTTCTAGCTTCTCGTGGCGGCGTTTGTGGCGCTGTCGCGTGTGGCCTGTGTGCGGCGACACAAATGTTTCCCGTGGTAAATAGGTACTCATTTAGGCCGCGTTTCCATTGACGCGGAGCGGGGCGGAGAAGAGCGGTGAAGAGCGGTGAAAAGTGGTCAGTGTTTCCATTGACGCGGAGCGGGGCGGAGAAGAGCGGTGACGAGCGGTGAAAAATGGTCAGCGGAGTGGAGTGAGGCGGAGCGGAGCATACTTTTGGAATCATATTGAGAGATTGACCATGTCTAAATACAATAGACCCTTTATCGATCAAATATCGCAATCGATATTTTCATTTAGAGTTTATTGTTTTTTTTTTATATGATATATTAAACTAAATAAGATTTACAAATATAGTTAATTTTATAAACGATATTTCGACATGAAAATAAAACTAAAAGAAAGTATTTTCTCAATTGAAAGTTATGATTTACTTGAATATCAATTATCATTAACGACTATTTGAGTAACGACTGTTTAAGAAAATTTAAAACATCAATATAACATTGAAAATAAATATATTTTTGTTTGATAAGTAATTTGTTTCGTAGTAATCGATTTTAAGAAAATCGATAAACAACACCCTCACTCACGCCACTTGGACATCCCTTTTTGGTTACTTCGTGAATCTTCGTGCTTATTCGACAATACTCGGTACTCGATTATATGTCTCTGTCACACGTTAGCATGCGTCGTGTTAGTGTCACTATCCCTGTCTTAAGCACAGTCCGCTCTGCACCGCGCTGCTCCGCACCGCCCCGCTGTCCTCCGCACAGCACCGCCCCGCTGTCCTCCGCACCGCATCGTCTCGCTATATATTTGTATGAATATCCGCTCAGCTCTGCTCCGCCCCGCTCATGCTGTTTCCATTGAAGCGGAGCGGAGATTTCGAGCATAGTGATTGGTCAATTCGTGCACCGCTAAGCTCTTCTCCGCCCCGCTCCGCTTCAATGGAAACGCGGCCTTATATGTATTTACAATTTTTTTTGTTTATGGTTTTTCACGAATTACACATTTTTGCAGAGTTTTTGTTGATTTTGTTTTATTTTTGTTTATTTCCAGGTAGTGACAAGAAGACAACCACTGGTAGGTGTTTTTTTTTTGTTTATTAAACACACTAGACACCTTTTCACCTTGGCACTGATGACTAAGATAAAGCTATAGGTTACCTCGCGTCAGTAGGTAAAAGATCCATCATTATGCATATAAAAATCTATGACTTCAGATTATAAAGACATGTTATAGCATAACCCATGACCCTTAATGTGAATAACAAAGGAGAAAACAAACAATAATACAATTCACGACTTTTTAAGAAAAGTAAACTTACAAAAACTATAAACTCTTAAACGCCTTTTAAATTACCCAAAATGTTATATTTTTGTATATGTTTTTTTTTATGGGACATGCCGGTAATCGAGCAGACGTATTACCTGATGGTAAGCAATCGCCGCCGCCCATGGACACTTGAAACACCAGAGGCTTTACAAGTGCGTTACCGGCTTTTTGGGAGTCAGGAATTTAAGGCTTGTTGTTCGGGAATGGGGATGGGGAAGATTGGGAAGGGGGGAATTGGGCCTCCGGTAACCTCACTCACACAACGAAACACAACGCAAGCGTTGTTTCACGTCGGTTTTCTTTGAGGCCGTGGTATTACTCCAGTCGAGCCGGCCCATTCGTGCCGAAGCATGGCTCTCCCACACTTAACTACTAACTGACGAACTGTACGTACATTGCAGAGTTCAGGCAGTGTAGGCGGGGCGGCGGCGAGCACTGCGCGGCGCGGCGCTCCGGCGCCGGCGCTGTCGGGCGCGGCCTCAGGCGCAGCCTGCGCGGTTTGCGGCCGCCACTTCGCCCCCGACCGCATCGACAAACACCAGGAGATCTGTCGCAAGGCACATGCCAAGAAACGAAAGCCTTTCGACGCTCTCAAGCACAGACTTGCTGTAAGTATTGCCTTGTTACTGCATTACTATGGCACTCAGCCTTACCCACTAGGTTGATGAGCAACGCAACGTCATGCCTTTTATCCCCGAAGGGGTAGGCAGAGGTGCTCATTACGACACGTAATGCCGCTATACAATGTACACCCACTTTTCACCATTTGTGTTATAAGTCCCCTTGTAATAGGGGGTGAGCCTATTGCCATATACTGGACACAATTCCAGACTCCGTGCTATCACTGAGAAATTTTCGAAAAACCGAAAAAAGCCAGCAATATTTTGCCCGACCCGGGAATCGAACCCGAGACCCCTTGTCCACTTGCGACCACTTGACCAACGGGGCTGGTTGATGACTATAAACGTTTAAACATGTTGATCTTATGGGTGACATGACATGACTTAGGACATGCGGCGAAATGGGACTAGTTCAGCATGTGCAAGACAGGGCCTTACACTGGTGTTCTACTGGCCCGGTAAGTGACTCGCGGATGAACAAGCCACCAGTTACACATAGGTATTGCATCGATCATTTGATGATGTTTTCCCCTTGAGTTGACATGGGGGTCTTCCAAAATGGCGTTATCAACAAGTCGACAATGATTTTCCATGATTGGCAACGCATTCGTGGTACAACTTGCCATCATTAGACGGGCCAATACCTAATAATATGTGATATCGAATATAAGAACCCAAGTTACTAAATATTCTCTTCCCTTTTTCTTTCTATGATTATTATTTTCTGTATACTAACAGTTGACTATTGTTTTGCTGCGTTTTCTAATAGGGAACGGAAGCCGAAGGATATAAGGCAAGCTATACTCTTTGATATAAACGTCATATTCATGTCCAATTCTTCATATCTCTTCAATACATTTCGTACCTACTTCTCAAGTTTTCCATGGTTCTCTCGACATCATTTCCAGTGTACCCTCTTATATTTCGGGGTTTCATTACCATACCTAACCTACGTACATACTTATTCACTGATCAAAACAATCATGACTCAAAATCGGATTTGCCATTTCAAAATCTGTCTGCTATAGTTTTTCATTCTTATGTGTTGTGTCTTTGTATCTTCTCATTCATTCTGAGCTCATCCAAATATCCAATAGATTTTACATTACATAGAGTTTACATTGTTATGTAAACTGTGTTTTCATCAAATGATGATACCTTTTATATTCTGTGACCATTAAGTTTTCACTAGTTTTTAACCATGATGGATCCAATATAATAGACGATGAGAAGAGCCTCCCAATTGCCGTACTTGGCACCCATTCCAATAACCACCGGTTTCGAAAAAAGACCCCTGGGACCTTAGTGCACTGCTCAGTGATCGACCATTCTGACACAATTGTAATAGCAGACTAAGGCCCCTGGACTCGTCCTTTACGATCCGTATCCTAACTGGTTTGTACATTTCCAGGGCACTGAAGCCGAACCCTTCATAAACAAGCTGCGCAAGGGTCCCGCGAACCCTGCATCCTCGACGAAGGTGAACAAGAACCTGAACAACAACTGGCGGCAGAAGCACGAGGAGTTCATACAGGCCATCCGCGCTGCTAAACAAGTGCAGGCTCATCTCAGTGCAGGCGGTGAGTGCTAGCTTATAAGACTGTAGTAGTTAGAATATAAAAAGTACTTCTATAAAATAAAACAGCCAGATCAGCCAGAAGAATAATGGCAGGTATTCTCTTTTTCGGTTACGTAGGTAACTGTGATAGATACTGAATGCACCTGTCAAGATGGGATCACGGTAAACCCCCTCTTTAGATGAAGCCCTAAACAGTAGACGTTTCCAGGATTATGATCTAAATTTTCAGTGTTTGAACAATGATATTGAAAACCCGCCTTCCAAACATAGGTAGGGATTACGTCAACACTCTTTAGGGAGAAGCTTTATTTTATAAGTCAACGTTTTCAGGCTAGTTACCGAGTAGTTAATAATTTCTTAATTTAATTTGCAATTCCAGGTAAACTCAGCGACCTCCCGCCGCCTCCCCCGTCAGAGAACCCCGACTACGTGGCGTGCCCCCACTGCGGGCGCCGCTTCAACCAGCAGGCGGCCGAGCGGCACATCCCCAAGTGTGCCACCTACCAGTTCAACAAGCCCAAGCCGGCCGCCAAGCGTCGGTAACCGACCGGCGACCTGACACGAACACCTACGGACTTACCCGAGTGACGCCCGACAAGACCCGAACGGAGAACCGTTACGTTTGAAAATATTCAGTCGCTCGGTATTTATGTAACGTCACCGACTGATTCACTCAACTTGTCACCACTCGTGTATCGTCCACGTCGCCGTCACTGAGGTGTGATCTTTGGCTGTACTTTATTTTAAGAGTAAAACAAATTAGTCGTCGATCGAGATCCCGCTCTCTGGTACCTCGTCCTTACCCACATTATGTTAGACGACTCCGACGGCAGTAAGGACGTTTCTTCAAATCGGTGGATCGACGCCCTCATGCAGATAGTCTTCACTTGCACGCTAGTCTACCTCGTGAAGACGTTCTACGACATTATAACTCCTAACACGAACAACGGTTACTGAGATGGAGTCGGACCTTCCTTATGCGAGCGACTACGAGTTTAGTTTGAAATACAACCGCAGCTCGTACTCTCTGCCGGACTTCCTAGTGCGTATGTGTATAGCGTCTATGATCTACTATCTGCTCTGGGCGTCTATTTGTTATGTACACGACCGCGTCTGTTCTGTGCCCCGTGGCCGACAAGTGTGGTACCGCCGTAACGTTCCGTCTGACGCGATGTAGCAAACTACAAGACGAGCTTTGCTTTCAAACTCCTCTAATTTAATACCCTTTATTTTAACACCACTCTTAGTTCAGTACTAATCCAACTAGTTTATCAAGATTTAAGACTTACCTAGGATACTCTGCTGTTTTCATTTCATTAATTTTCTTATAATGCCTCGACTACTCTGACGTTATAAGGAAAATATTTTTCATATATTATTGATTCAATTTTACGTAATATTTAAGTGGATTTAAGACGGACTATAAGTGAGGTTAATACAAATTGTCATTGTTATTTGAAGACCAATATTGTACGTAGTACATTGCCATACCGACTGTCGGGACCTTTTAGATAATAAACAAGTTGTAACAAGGAAAGATTTATGAAGTCAATTGATGTTTGTACAAAAATCTATGCTTTTTAAACTGTTAACAATGCAGATGTTATTGGAATATTAAAATGTACTTTATTATTTTGTAAAATGTTTCGTTTTATTTTTCTTTTTCCTGCCCCTATTTGCCTGCTCATTGCATTAGAAAACGAGCAAACGTATCTATCACACCAGAGGCGTTACAGGATCTGAAACACCAGAGGCGTTACACCAGAGTGCGTTGCCGGCATTTTGAGGGTTAGGAATTTAAGGGTTGTTGGAATCGAGGACTCTTATTTTACACCATAAAAACACAAAGAACAAACATTCAGAAAGGACCATGCAAAAAATAGCAAAACATACATAATCATAATGTCTAGATGTATATTAAATGCGTCCGCCGCAGTGGCGGAACTGCGGTTTTATTTCCAAACTCACGAGGCCGGTTGTTTGCGCGGTTACACAGCCGCCGCTGCCCATTTTCGTGGTGCTTGGCGACTGGGCTTCTCCCAGTTGTGCCTTAAGGCTTAAGTCATTCTGTCTCCTGCATTAAATTCACCGAGGGAAGTGGAAACTATCGTTTTCTTTTTCTTCTCCTCTAATAACATCTTCTGATTTGTTTCGTTGCGGGATCCAAGACAATCATTCATTTCCCTGGGACGCGCAGGACTTCAGTGTTCCGGTGTTTTCATGTTTGTATCTACTGTAGATCCTGGCTTACAGGAGTTGCAGCGGTATGGGAGGTTGTGGCGGGCTTGACCCAAAAAAAAGCCGCCGCTTCCCGTCAGTCTTGCGATTATCGCAGTTGAAGTCCAGACCGCCATGGACACACGTCAGAAACAGGCTGTTGCGTTATACTTACTTCACAGAAGAATTAAAAAAATGGCCCAAAAGGTTGAATTTCTGTACCCCCGCCCCACCGCCCGGAGCTTCTGCGCCACTGGGATCGCCCGCCAATCGACGGCAGAGCGCGCGGGCGCAACCCGCTGGTGCTGCGGGTGACCGCGGCCTGCGCGATTCTACTAGCTGCCCGCCGGTGCAGCGGGACCCGCAAACAACCACGCAGACTGCGGGCGTATACCACGTCGTGAAATGTGCTTTGAATTTTACATGTATATCTGCATTCTATAGAAGCTGCGGGCCCGCAACCGCGGCGGACGCGGGTGAAAATCGCTCCGTAAGTTCTTAGCCTAACCAAAAATCACAGTTTACTCACGTAAATAAAAGTAGAAAACTACTGGTTTCGAGCCGCAGAAGGATTCTTCATCGTGGTCAGCGTGAGCAGACCGGCGACGTCGCACATTAGCCTATGAGTAGGTAGGCTCTAGTCTAGTTCCTCTGTGATTTTGTGGAATGTGGTGCCATTTTTAGTCCCAATTCTCGGACGACCTTAGGCCACGTCCGCACAGGCAGGCGGGTTGCTTAGCGCCTAGTGTCTAGCGCGACACCTAGCGAGCATCTTAGTAAAACGAACGTTCTAAAATGAACGCGACCGGCCGCACTGCGTGCTTGGCGCCTAGCTAGTCGCTTGGCGTGCATCCATGTAAACAAACGTGTTGGTTTTTTGTTGCAAGCCGCTTGGCAGGTTAGAAGAAAACAATGGATGAAATATTGATTGCTGCAGTTTTTAAAAGAGAACCTTTGTGGAATCCAGCTCATGAACTCCATAAAAATGTAGTAATCTTAAAGAAACTATGGGAAGAGACTTTTTCTAAGATGAGTATCTAAATGAGTTAGTTTTCCTTTAACTTTACTGAGAAGTAGATCAAATGTTTTTCTGGTTATACGTAATATTCATAAAATTTATCGTCAAAATTACGCAATTGTTTATATAGAACATTGAACTCCCCATGACTTGACCGTGATTTACCTATTTATATCATGAACCCAAAATGACGGATAAGGCTGTGAACTGACATATTTTAAAGATGAATTTTCTGTGAGTAGTAATTTTAGAGCTATTTTTGAAAGCGACATCTCGTCAACGGTATCCGACAAGCAAATGCCCAAGGCACCTAGCGACCTACCACACAAGCCATCTCAAGTCGGTTAAAAAGGCATTGCGCAAGCAATATAAATACCAGGATGTCTTGATACTTGATGGGGTGACCGATGACGACCTTGCCTGAGTTTGGACGGAACCAGACTCCAGTTCGTTCCTTTTTGTCTCAAGGCGCTTGTAACGCTTCTGATGTTTCGGGTGTCAATGGACGACGGTGATTGCTAGCCATCAGGTGATCCGTCAGCTAGCTTACCGGCAATTTTTTTATATTTTTAGGATAACGAGAGTTACTATTCACATGGGAGAGCGAGAGTTTTTAATGTTAAATGTGTTAAAATCGGGGTATAACCACGGTACAAAAAGCGTCACTCTTATGATAAAATAAAACGACAAAGTAGGTATGCTTCAAATTCTATATTTTGCTACTGTCTTTTAAAAACGTAAATGCAAAATTAATGGCCCCTCATGTACAACGGGGAAGCGTGATCAAAATTTTGGTGAATATTGGTTTTATTCCATTATATTTGTTTAATTCTCGGCCGATGTCCTGGGCACGTACGAGAACACCACGGAGGACTTGGGCGGCACCAACAAGTTGTCCGCCGGTTCTGCGTTGTGCAGGGAATAACTGAAACAAGAAAGGAGAATAAATTAAGGGTTACTTTCTGATGGTAAAATAAAACTTGACATTTATGTAGTGTATGCATTCAAATTCTATTTTTGCTACTGAATTTACACAATAACAGCAAATGCAAAAGTAATGGCCCCTCATTAGTACAACTAGCGAAGCGTGATCGCAAAATTTTGGTGCAATGTTGGTGTTTATTTATTCCATTATATTGTTTAAATATCTCGGCTCTTGAAGTCACTGGGCTATACGAGAACACCACGGAGGACTTGGGCGGCACCAACAAATTGTCCGCCGGTTCTGCGTTGTGCAGCTTAGACTGAAACAAGGAAGAAGGTTTTATTAATATTTAGTGAAATCTCGTCTTGCATTTATGTCCTTCAGCGCATGTATACAGTGAATCACAATTCGGGTTTTCACACTGACGAACTATAATAAGAACAGTAAAAATGCTTGCAAGATTATTGAAATAATATTTATATTATTTTTATAGAAGTAATATGTTGATTGCTATCAAATAAATAAAAAGTAGTAAAAAAGTAGTTTTATTAGTAAAAATGTATTATTATGTCCTTCATAATATATATTATAATCATGTGTTACTTACTTGGTGTAATGCCTGACGGCATGTGACATGAAGTGAGGAGTGAGAGTGTCGGGTATGGACGACACTGCAGTCAGGTTGGCGCGCTGGTCGTCCTCTGTCGGGTTGAACAGCGCCACGTAACCTGTGTGGCCGGTCTTCCACCTGCACAAGATAACAAATTGATTAATGCGAGGATTAGGTTAAGCAGTGATGGTTGCTAGGAGTCCATAAAGTTATAGTTAGACCTTTTTTGGACTCCACAACTCTACTGCGCGATAACAACTACGAATTTTGAAAACGAAAACCTCAACTAAAATATTATTAAGTTTTTGACTGCCAATATAAAACTGTTGAAAGCAAATCCTTCGCCAACGTCGGACACCGGTGACCCCCGTGGCGTTTAAAGTGTTACGAAGCATAAGATTGTATCCATATCGTAAACAATAATTCAAGTCACCATTTTTATAATTTCAATCGGCTGATATGGAGGCTAGTGTTCCAGTTACGGACCCTGACGATCTTGCAGCTGATTATGTCGATGATCTGAGTTACATAGTGTGGCGACACTCTGACAAATGACAGATGACAGAAGTCGCACATAGACTATCGACGAGCAAATCAACGGATGACGTCACAAATATCCTGCATCGCACATAAGAAGTTTACATGTGTGCCTCCTTTTCTTAGGGAACTTTACTCTCTGTTCCCTAAAATAGTTATACGCGAACATACCTAGCCACAGCGAGCAGTGTGTTGGTGGAGGAGTTCCTGGCCGGGACGCCCGCCACCACGTAGTGGCCGTGCTGGATGCTGGCGTCGTCGCGCATCGACACGAAGTGCGCCAGCGACTCGCTCTGCAAGTACAAACACATGGAGATTTTTTTTTTCTTTTTTAAAAACGTTGCCCCACACTAGAATTTTCTCCTGTGTCGTGGGTGCGTTTACAAACATAAAAGTTCACATGCACATGACACCCAGACACGAAATAACAATTTGTGGATCACACAAAGAGTTGCTCCGTGCGGGAATCGAACCCGCTACCCGTTGCGCGGCAGTCAGTTGCCCAGCCATCGCGCCAACCGTGCAGTCTTAGAAATTAAATAATTAGTACACCATTGTAAATATGGGTATTATAAACTTCTCCAATCGTGTCATTTGCCGTTCCATTGTCGGCCTACCCTAATGGAACATAGGCAGGCATTATGTCCGAATACTCTCTTACTTACTTACTTACTTACTTACTTAAAAAGACGCTCTCAAAACTAGTTCTGTCCCTATCAATTCTTTATAAAATGACAGAGATAGCACGATATTTAAATACAACTTAAAATTGAGTAGCATTTCAGTATTCGGGCAATAAGTATGTATGTATGAACTGATAATGCGACCTACATACAGGTCATTACACAAATCAACCAATATAAGAATTCTTTACTTTGAGTACACAATGTAATTTTATTTTATTACACACACACGCAACATCACGCCTTTTATCCCCGAAGGGGTAGGCAGAGGTGCACATTACGACACGTAATGCCACTATACAACCACTTTTCACCATTTGTGTTATAAGTCCCATGTAATAGGGGGTGAGCCTATTGCCATATCCTGGACACAATTCCAGACTCCGTGCTACTACCGAGAAATTTTCAAAAATCCGAAAAAGCCCAGTAATACTTTGCCCGACCCGAGAATCGAACCCGAGACCCCTTGTTCGGCAGTCGCACTTGCGACCACTCGACCAACGAGGCAGTCATTGTAATTTTATTACACTGTTATGTTAATGTTTATGTTATGTAAACGTAAGAACTTACGGTAGTAGTTTCATTGTCCTCCTTCTCCAACTGGTGAGGGTTGAGGATGGGAGACGCTGGCAGCAGCAGCTCGAAGGCTACCAGCTCTGGCTGTGAGTCGGGGAATGTCCTCAACTGTGTAAAAAAATAGATGAAAATTAAAATTAATGCTATGAATACAGTAAGGTCGAATAATCGACTTAAATAACCTATATTAAACCAAAATCTTTGATGTCACCTCTGTTTTTAGCAAAAACTCCATACAACAAATCTTTCAAACTTATCGAGTTTTTGTTTGTAAACTAAAATGTTCAGTATATATCTTTAGTAAAGAACGACTGCTTACCGCAAGGATACCCTAGCTGAAAAGGTTGTTCGTAAGTTATTCTTTATGTAGATTATAGTTGATGAAATAAACATTTTTTTTTTAATATCTGTCATATTCTGTACTACATAGATAATCTTACGATCTCCATCGTTATCAATATGAGCTTTTTTTCTTCAAACATTTCAAACAATGATTTGTACTCACGTTCAAAGCAAAATTTTTTTAACTATAAAATCTATCGTAATCGGAAGATTACATATTGCGATTGTTATTAATACGGACTTTCTCTCTTCAAACATTTCAAACAACGATTTGCACTTACGTTCAAAGCAGGCCACTTGCCGAGCCGCTCGTTGATGTCAGCGGCGGTGGCGGTGACGTCCTCCTGGATGGCCAGCGGCTTGGACACCAGCGGCCGGAGGTACGTCATGTTCTTGTGCAAGAGGAACAGCTCCGCACGACCACCTTCCTCGTTCACTGTGAATACTGATGAGCCTGGAATAATAGGGAAGATAAAATTAAATAGTCTGCTAAGAAATGATGCAATTTATTTGGTAAATTATCTCATGTATTTGCCTATGTTAAGAGGAATAAACGTTTCCTCACTGTTTAATACGTAAAGTTCAGTGAAATCAATCCAAGATATGAGGTTACATTGCAATGTCTATTTATTCAAGTTGAACATTATTGAGAATGTCCATTATCATTTTTAAATATCTCACAGCAAACTAATAAGACTAGTGGTCGCCTAGTGGCCGAAATTCGACCATATATGATTTAATTTACAATACCACTTAACGTACGTTGAAGGATAATTTTTATTTAACTCAAACTCTTTTATAAAACTCTTTTCATATGAGACGTGAGAATATCATCGCAATGTCAAAATCGATAATTTTGACGTATTGTCAAATACGATCAGATACTATGCATGTGTGTGTAATGTTTTATTTATTGATTTAATGTACTTTATAAGCATGATTTTTGAAAAATATTAGCGTGCTGCACTTCTCCTACACATAAACTATAAGTGTACCAAATTTTATGCTCCTACGTCCGCGCAATTTTCGTAAAAAGCGGTCCAAAGTTTTTGCATCACGTATTAATATATAGATAAATGACAAACACCCGAAAACGGTACAACAAACAACTTGGTGTAAAATCTTTTGAGGAATCAAGTCACTATGGCTTTAAAGTTTTTGTTTAATATTGTGGCCCCACACTAAGATTTTCACCTATGACGTGGGTCGCCTATACCAAAAAACCATGAAACCCCCACTCACCAGTGCCAGGCGCCTCGCTAGCGTCATCAACGACCTTGGCCCACCGCTGCAGCAGCTCCATCAGTTTGGGCTGGTCAGTGGTCTGCGTGTGTCGCCAGTACGAGTAGTACGTGTGGTCGGCCGCCAGGTCGCTGCCGCGGCCCGTCAGAGGCTGCTCATCCTTCATCGTTGTGTTTACTAGTAACTGGCGGACTTTGTTTAGCCTGGATGATAGGAGAGTGGGTTAATATGGCATGTTCCTTATATACGTGTTGAAACTCGAACTTATTATCTTTAGAGACATTGAATGATTACTTAAACCATTTCTTGGTAACGATTTTGTATCGAAGAAAATGCCAAAGACAGGGAAAAAAGACTAAGTGTGGCAATAATATGTTGATTAAGTTATGCGGTATAATACAACATAATGAGCCTTGTCTTGAGTATAAAAGTGGAAACTAATAAGTTTAAAATAAATTCTTTCGATGTCTAATCACGCCTCCCATTTCTCGAAAGGGAAAAACAGATACACATATAAAATGTAACAATCAGTTTTCATCTGTTATGAAAAGAGCAAGGCTAACGTCGATGGACTCAAATTCTAGTCTCCATGCTTCTTATTACCATAAGGAAAGTCTAAAATATAAAAATACTTTCGACTTTGCCAGCTCAACAAAACAGTTACCGAATTCGTTACAAAAACATTAGCAAACACATCTAAAACACGACCCACCTGACTCCAGCAGCTCCGGCCTTCATCCATTGCTTCAAAACATTGTCAAACTCCTTGACCACCTCATCATTGTTGAAGTTCAGGTCTGGCAGCGAGGCGTCGTACTGGTGCAGGTAGTAAGCCTTGCGCTGGTCGCTCCACGTCCACGCTGACTCGTTCAGAGTCGATACCTAAAGTATATCGAACTTTATTATAACTTTCGTGAGACATACTAAATTAATTATTATGTTATCGGCTTACTCAGGAGAAACGACACACGACGCGGCGATTGTCACACTGCTACAACAATAGCATGTGTGTCGCGGAATACTGCTCATGAATATAAGCCTCTAGCATGGCTTGAAACTAGTCGAGTTTCTCGTCAAACCGTTACGTGAGTAAGCCGATAGCATAAAATTTAATATATACAACTTATATAAAACTTAACTCAATATAATTTAAGTATAGGCTTTTTTTTCTAGAAGTAGACTATAGATGAGATCATAAAGAGCTAAACCATATTAGGTTAGATTTCTCATTAGATCGATAGTGATGTTTATTAACGATATAAATGCTAATATATTATATCTAAGGATCTTAGGATTAAGACCGGCTACCGGATCGGGTGATATTTTCGGATCCGGTAAGCAACAAAATCATACCGGATTGCAATTCCTAATTACATACATCGTTTTCGCATCATCTTATACTAATATTATAAAGCTGAAGAGTTTGTTTGTTTGTTTGAACGCGCTAATCTCCGGAACTACTGGTCCGATTTGAATAATTATTTTTGTGTCAGATAGTGCATTTATCGAGGAAGGTTATATATAGGCTATAAAACATCACGCTATGACTAATAGGAGCCAAGCAGAGCGGGTGAAACCGCGCGGAAGTAGCTAGTCAAGAATACAAACGCTATACAAAGTTGAGAAGTTTGAGGACTTACCCAGTTATTAGGCGGGATCCTGTTGCCGGCGTCGTCGAAAGAGTTGCCCTCCTTCCACACGAAGTAGTTGTCGTAGCCCTCCGTCTTGTTCTCGCTCATACGGAACCACATGTGTGTGAGCGGCACGTAGTTGGGGATCAGGTCCACGATTACTCTGTAATAACGATTTATGGGTTAGCAGGAATATAGTTTAGATTCAGAAGTAAGTATAGAAATGTAAGTTATGTGAGTTTAAGTGTGAGAGAAAGGCTTAGAGATTATGATTTTTAATTTGTTGGATTTTTACAACAACAATCAACAACTTTACAATTTAAACATCGGCAAATTATCGCAACAAAAAATTATGTGAACCATCAATCGTATCGTTCATGTTTAATGTTGACTAATTTTAATTCGGTTCCTGAAATACCTAACATTTCCTTGCGATATAAAATATAAAACCGAAATCCTCATCGTAAAGTTCCTAAACTCACAAAAAAGGACTAGATTATATAAAAATAACACTCACTTGATACCACGACTCTTGGCCATGCTGACGAACCGCTTGAAGGTGTCCAGCGCACTGGGATTCTCATCCAGGATATCATATGTAGGGACATCCACGAACACTCCTTGTACTTTGAAGTGTTCCAGCAGCTGCAAGTCATCCTCAACTTCAGCGTACGGGGATTCTTCCATGTCTACCAGGAGGCCTTTTTCGAACCTAGGAATAAGTAATATTGTTAAAGCCCAATCTGCGTGCTAAACCAGGAAATAATGACGAACCATCATATGTATAGATAGAGAGTAGTATAGTCTAGGTGTTACCTAAGTGTCACGGTCAAACATCCCTTAAAAATATGTTAAAGCTGTAGTTAAAGATCCTAATCTTGGGATTGATTCTAATGTGGTACACTGTATCATTGTAGGTAATCTATATGTATGAAAATCAATTGCTGTTAATCTCGCTAAAACTCGAGTACTGCTAGACCGATTTAGCAGATTTTAGTCTAGAATTATTTGTGCAAGTAAAGGTAGCGTTTAAAAATGTTGGGAGGCGCAGTTTGTCGGGCCAGCTAGTCAACATGAAGTTTTGAATAACATGACATAGCAAAATATTTGATCAGTCTAATAGCTGATGTATAATCTTAGAGCCTACAAGAAAATCAATAATACCATTGATTTTAAAACGTTACTAGGCCAAAGGGAATGTGAATAAACCGCAACACAGTAGTGCATTATGTCGATACTTGATTAATAATTCAAGCTCTGATCGCGGTCACTATCAGAGGACGTATTATTGATTTATTTGTGCTACTTATAACTACAACGTAGGTCAATCGTAAAGATACTGATAAATTATATTTATTGAGGAAATAAAACTTGTAGTGACTGTCTCTAAGTACACATATCACGGTAATATCTCCGAGCTGTGGACTACCTAGCGAGTTATCGGGGCTTCGCTCGAAGAGCAGGAGTAGGAACGGGGTGGCTTTTAGTCAATAAGAATCTAATAGTCCTCTCTCGTCTTACCCAAGGCGGGAGAAGCCATTAGATGATTTCACCCCTCAAAAATCGATGTATTAGCATTAAGACCTTAATTAGCATTATCATTATTCTACTTTACTTGCTATCTAAACAACTTTTCATCGACCGAAGTAAATAACCGACCTTAACACATTGCTTTAACATTATTTGTAACGTGGACTCTTTGGTAACAACTACGGTCTTACGGTTTACAATTTTCTTTTTTAGATGACTTTTTCTAAACATACCAAGTCTTAGGTTCAGGAGCAGCGCACTTAGGTGCCCTGACGATGATGGTGATGGCTCCGGCGAGCATGGCCAGCCACAGCGCCCAGAACAGGATGAACATCGCCCATCGCAGGTTCACCCAGAACGGGTCGTCCGCGTACTTGAGCAGTTCCTCCTTGGTCAGCCCAGAGAATTGCTGTAATTAAAGTTGTTGTTTTAAATACGATCATTAGTTAGCAATAGTTAATGATAAATGATATTTATTTCTGTAAATAGGTCATAAAATAACACTTTTACACGTCAATATTTCAAATAGCTAGATGAGGCCGGCATTTCCTATCTGACTACTCTGAGAAGAAATGCCGAAACAAACTCAGAGGTCAGTCTCTTTAAAAGTCCAGACAATGAAATAGAGGATAATGTGAGAGAACCGTGCAAGTTGGTTCTGTAGTGGTCTTTAGAGGAAAGAACCACAACAGTATGAGCGGACCTGTTCAGATGGCAGTATGCATGTGTCAGTTTACAATCAGCTCAGCTAACGTCTCGTCAGTAGGTCTCGTTAGCCTTATACTACTACGTTAGAACACTTTCAGGCGAACAAAAGCAGTAACCTAATGACTTTTGTTCCCCTAAAAGTGTTCGACAGACAGAGCTACGAATGAAAACTCAATGTTCACCAGTTTTGTCAAGAGTACTATAAAATAGGGGGTGAACCTATTGCTAGGCACACTTTCAGACTTCGTGACATACAAGAATTTTCGAAAACAATTTGCACATTCTGGATATCAATTGCATTTACGGCCAGTTCAAAGTCATAGTCAAAGTCAAATTATTTATTCCAATTAAACCATAAATAGGTACTTTTGAAACGTCAAGTGTTAGAGAAGAGAGTTAGCTTGGTTATGTAATCATAATAGATCCTAATCAAAATGTAGGTAATAGCTGTAACAACTAATAATATTGAGTATCATTACATTTACAAATGCATAATAAGAGCAGTCTCATACAATGACATAATTATACCAGAACGTGATTAATTGCAAGTCCGCAACATAGCAATCACGAAGCTGAGTTTATCGCATTACCGATACATCTAGGAATACCTACACGTGCCAGTAACATAGTACAGTGACCAGCATATCAACCTATACCATTTCTTCATTCGATTTTCGACTTTACATCAAAATAATAAAGTTCAAAATCTAATAAAGAAGTCTGACAGGTAGGTATGTACTTCACTGAAATAATATCTAGTACATATTTCAATATTATCATGTCAGCATTCCAATTTAGATGACACGTGTCTTCTTATGTGTTTGAGCGACAACTAGATTGGTCTGATCTAGATTCTAAGAATTAAGTGTTCCAAAATTACAATTACTTTGCCCGACCGAACCCCGAAACCCGTTGCTAGCCACATGCCTCCGGAGCTGCGGACTGCCTAGCCGGTTACCGCTCCGGCTCGAAAAGCAGAAGTAGGAACGGGGTGGTTTTTAGTCAGTAAGAGTCTGACTCGCCTCGCCCAAGGCGGGAGAAGTCAATGGATGATGTTCCCCACTTTTCTAATAGGTTGCAAACGTAGATACCGACTCATTCTTTTTCAGAAACGTATTTCAATTCGATAAAGACATTTCGAATTTAATAAAAAAGAGACTACATCTCATTTCATAAAGATTTATATGAGAACATGACATTTCCATTAAATTAAATATGAGAGAAACAGCGAACTCATTCCTTTTATACATTCCATTCTCGTTTCATTATCTTGCAAGACAGCTGCAAAACTAATGAATCTTCCCACTATAATACTTATGGGCAAATAAACAAACATCACTCAATTAAGACGCTCTCAAGACTAGTTCTGTCACTATAAATTCTTTATAAAAGACAGAGATAGCACGATATTTAAGTAGAACCTTTAAATTGAATAATTCAGCAATTATTACTATCGACTACTTGCCTTAGCTCTATTAAAACTGTCTGTCTAGTTAAACAGATCTAGGTCGGTCTATAGTCGCTGTTCATTGCACTTCAATGAACATTATTAAATTGGATAATTGTATTATGTAGATCGGTTCAATGGACTGTTTGTGTTTCGTTTTTATGCATATTAAGTCGTATGATAAAAGACTAAAGTAGTACGAACGAGGTAGATGGATAGAGCGATGTTTTGTTGATTTATAAATAAACTATTAAATATTGCAAACTGTTTTTTAACCCAAATAACAACACAGATATTATCGTACTAATAAAATATTGTCTTCCGCAAACTTGAGATCATCATATCTTTCAAAATCATCAGTCAGCCAGTCAGTCGATCGACTGAAGTCCCTCAAGTAGGCTTCTTTTGTGGGGGGAAAATCGTCCATTGACTTCTCCCGCCTTGTGCGATGCGAGAGGTAGTGTCAGACTCTTACTGACTAAAAACCACCCCGTTCCTACTCCTGCTTTTCGAGCCGGAGCCCCGGTAACCAGCAGCCAGTCCGCAGCTCCAGGTCCCTCAAGTAGGCTAATTTGGTCAATTTACATTTTTGAATTGACCAATAGAAAATGTTCAATTTCCAAAATACGAACCGCATCATCTGCAGATTCTTCATCAGACTGGAGTAGAGAACAATTATAAAAAACTCTATTATAAAAAAATAAATAACAAGAAATGTCATCACTTAGCCTTTTGGTTTTGGACATTGTTACGTCGTTGCCTGATATTCGGTCCCCCAGTCGGCAGCCGTTGCATAACAAGTGTTATGTGTAATTGTTATAGGTATATATTACTTTACTTTCCGTAAAATACTGTGAATCCACAACAAAATAATTTACAAACAAATTACGTGTCACATTGACATTTCATTCCATTGACTAATGTTTTATTTTTCGTTTTTGCCAATGAGTTTTCCTGTTTTCTGTAGTAACTGCATTACTCATTTATAAGTACTTAATAAACCATTGTTTTGTGGTAATAAGTTGTAAGTAATCCACACTTCTATAGAATATAAGTTAATGATAGCCCTCAAATTTGCAACGCCTGAAAAAGGCCGTTAAGCTGTACATAATATTTAAATTAAGACCTGTGTAATACCTTAACATGCAAATAAATATTTTGAGTTTGAGTTTTAGATTAAACATCTCTACAACTCAGAAGTGACGAAATGTACTCATCAACCACATCTAAAAAAAGCATACCATTCACCTTCCATTACCTATCATTCTTTAAAAAATAAAACGTGTGACAACATGACCAGAACTGCAAGTAATAAATCCACTTACCCGTTTGTTAGCATCAAGCTCGATCTTAGCGTCTCCGTTCCTGTGGTCTTCCACCACATACTTGGCGTCGGCCATGTCGACCCTGGTCACTATCTTGGCCTCAACCTCCTTGGGCAGCAGCTTCTCCTCCGCGCCGTCAGGAGAGAGCTTCTCCTTGGACTTGGAGAGATTTGATTTTGATGTCCGGAAGTCTAGAAGAAAATGTGCCTGTTACTCTTAGTTCTTAAAGGAAGATTCACACCTTCCTTAAAAGATGGGATCAAAATTCTACCGGTAGAAAGTACATTATAAACTAACTCTATCCTGTAATGAATACTCAATCCTGGAGTCTAATAAAATGGTGTCAACTATGTAAAATCAAACATCCAAACCTCAAAGCCAAAATGTTATAACTTCTAACAACAGAAGAAAAATATCCATCAACTATGCTACTCATCGCAATGAACTATCGGTAGCTTTGCCTTTTTTAATACTAGACAAACATCATACTGAGTCGATATTCTGGCCAAGTAATTAATTGGTGATTATTGGTAATTAATTGGTGGCACAAAATTGTCACTACGTATGTATACCATGGGACCTTTCTTCAGCTATGCAGACAGACTACCTAATAAACCGCTAGGCAACTGGTATGTCGCATGACCACGCGTCCGCAATACGAATGTAGATAAGTATGTAGGTATAACAAGTTAACCGCAGCCTAACCCTAGACTATGACAATACATCCCACGACCACTTTTAAAATGTGATAAAAAACACTATCAAACCATCCAGACATCCATCAATTACGAACGAAAAATGGTTCAAGATTTTTCTACAAGTTTATACATAATCAAAATGATATAATTGAGACAAGATTTCTGGATAGCTTCATAATATCTGCACGCACATTAATACAACCATGCTTCAGCCGAATTCACCTAATTTTGGCACAAGTACACAACGCACGAATCGCACTGAAATGACACAAATACTTCACCAAGGTTAACGTACCGCAACACTTTAAAATCAGGAGAAAATCATTGCAAAACCCGGCCCATGTTACGTCAGAATTGTTCCTACCCGTACGGAGCACGTTACCCCACTAACGATCCAGCTCGCGGGCTGCCGTATAGCGGTATTAAATTCTGGAATAGATACCATCTATTCTCGTCTCTACCGTCCTTGTTGAGCTAAAAATGTCACCCCGATACAAACTTCTGAATCCCCACGTGGAACAATGAGGTCAACGTGGTCGCACCCCTGATATTATTGTAAGAACCCTTTTTCGCACAGGGTCACAATGACCATTATTATTATTTAAATACAAATTCGCACGCAGCTAGCGGACGTTTTACGGGCAAGAATAAGTACAAAACCAAACATGTTATAAACAATTTTCACCGCGAACACATCAATACATTTTAACAGCTTTCTAATGAAAGTTCGAACACTCACTTTCTTAAAACTTCGATGCTGAGCCCTCCAATGGAAAAATACGACTACTATCGTACGGAAGTGCAGGGCCCTTATATAAAGTATGGGTACTCACACAAGTACATGTAACGTGAAGAATTTAAAAATTATAGGGACCAAGAACAGTCGTTGCGAGATGAAATCGGTTCCCAAAACTCAGCGGGCGCAAGCTTTTTGTATTGGAACCTGCTTTTGGAAGTTAGCAATGCAATGAGGCTGGTTTTGGGCTAACAAAAAATATTGGCCGAAGTAGTTGACGACTGCATTCTGAGATGAAGAATGCGAATGTTATGTTCAGTATTTTATGTAGGTGTACATTTTGGCAGACTCGCATTGTAGGTCGAAGACCTTTAGTACACGGATAAGAAACACAAAGACTGCACTTACTTGTTGAAACTATTTCGCACACAAATAAACAACTTTCCAGATCTCCAATATGTACCACATTTACTGAAGAAACCAGTAGTATTCACGAAAAAATTACACAATATCAAGACCCACGCACAATCCGCTCCAAGATCACTCGACCACTAGCTGTAAACTAGGTAAACTGTCTCACTTTACACCTAATGGAATAATGGCACCGTACTAAATGGACAAACAAACTCATTTGTGAACGACTTAAACCGATAAGGACTAAAGCAGACCCTTTCTAAACGCTTAGTACGATGATTAAGTTAATTACATAGTTTATTATTTATCCTATAAATAGTTTGAAAACAAACAAATATAACTTACTAATTATCTCAGACCTCTCCTAATTTCAAATTGTCGATTTGTTAATGTCCAAAGAGGTGATTAAGATGTCTGTACTTTGTTGAAATGTCACCAAATATACAGATTTTTATCAAAGCACGAGCCCTGGTATTAAAACGTTTTATTAGAAATTGGAACAAAGATCTCTAGGTCTTACAGATGTTTTTACGTATGGATGTCAACACTATTGGATCACCCACATCACCACGCCATGCGAAGATAGGTTTTTATATTTCCCAAATAACCTCTAGATATTTTATTCCCACTATAAGCACTAGATGGTGACGAGTTTCTAACGATTCCACCTCTTGAATTCTAACGTTAGATTAGGGGAACACTTGGCACTCTTTACGAAATTGCTATCCAACATTTACTCGGTCTATTTGCCGTGAGTAACCTAATTTCACAAAGTGACTGAGCAATCTAGAGAATTGCGTCTTTGCCAAACGATATTATCCTTCGGGAATTTAACCCGTTAAGTGCGAGTGACAAATAGTCCGCAATGTTTAGACGATATTTTACTAAATTACTAACTAAAAACAGTGTGGATTTAAACTGAAACACTTGGGAGTAGTAAGACAAAATCAGATGGTTTTCTTAGGAGCGAGCTTCGGACGGTATTATTTTTTATATTAACTTTTTTACGTTTGAAAGTAACGGAATTCCTATTCTTCTTATGTAGTACTACCAGAAACTTGTGCAGATAAATTTTACGCTCTGAAAAGACTATTGTTCAACTTATTTTTAGCCTATATCCTCATAATAGTCCTAATTCAGCAAGAGGCCTCTCTTCATAACAAGCACGACTTGTTTGTTATATAGATTGCTGAATAAACTTCCGATTTCAAGTTGCAAATTGAATTGGCCTTGGGTTACAGATGTGACAGGGCAATTAGTTGTGCAGATTGTGTGGTGGGGAGGGGCACGTCATCCCGGTTAGGGCCATAGATATGTATTAGTAACCTAGTTACTAAGGAAGGGCTATGGGCTGTAGAAAACTCTGAAGTTAATTCTATCATTAGTAGTTTAAAATTAAGCCCAATAAGGCAATGGAAAGTGGAGTGAAATTCCAAGTGAAGTTACTATGTGCAGTGATAATATCTGCAGGATAGCTGGCAGCAATTGTTAGAAGCAAAGAGCTGAAGATCAAACTCGATGGTTTGCTATTGTTGGTTACCTATTTTGCCCCGCTACAGATTCAGAAAAAAATGCCATTAGGTATGAGCAAACATGTAAGGTATTTTTTTTATTATTATTTTCGAATCATTTTTTTATGAAGAGGCTAGTTCATCATTTCGTACTTTTTAAAGAGACAAAATCTTAACTCCATAAATCAACAACCATTTATTCTGAACTCACCTACTTAATCCACTGGCCTGGAACGCACTAAAAATGCACTTTAATAGAACAATAGTCGATTTAACAGTAATATAGGAGTGTCAATTAAAACACTTCAATAGGATCGCGGTATTGCCTGAAAGCCAGTGACATGACGGGCTTGATTGTGGTAGTGGCAATATAAAGATCATGTTTACAAGGACTAGCGACACAGGATTTTTCTAAGAATCATAACTGCCGCAAATGGTAAGTTCTGTGTTCCTATATCTATTATTTCTTGCTAAATAAATAACAGAATTTTTTTTTCCTGAACTATTGTTTAATTGTTGTCGCGTAGTTCGATAATATTTTTTTATGTTTATATTTATTAGTATTGATATTGATTGTCACGCTTATATCATAAGCGTAAGCGCTTATGTCATAAGCGTGACTTTAGTTTCACGCTTAGGTATGATAAGCGTAAAACTGAAATCGTAAAATATATTAATGACTTATAAATTAATGTGTATTAGTTTGCTTCCATTATTTTATTAGTAACTAGTTGGATCCTGTGTATTATATCGTCAACTTTCTTTATTGCTATCTCCAAGAATTCCAGGGTTTCTATCTGTGCTGAATTTCATCAAAATTGGACTAAGTAGCAGTTTAGGTGCGACAGTATGTATTACCAATTTTACTTTTTTACTACCTACAACATACTTCAAGTTGTCTACCTACTCGCCAAATTATACCTCTGGACAGTTACTATCTTGCCAAGGTCGCGAGCAATTCTGGCCGTATACATTGTTTAATGCGGAGCTGCGGACTGCCTAGCGGGTTACCAGGGGCCTTAGTCTGCTATTACAATCGTGACAGAATGGTCGATCACTTTATAAAATAAGAGCAGTGCAAGAGTGATGGAGCTATACAGGGCTCCGGTCGAAAAGCAGGAGTAGGAACGAAGGGAGTCATAAGATAATTTTCCTGCCTCAAAAAATGGTCGGAACAAGTCAATGCGAATTACTATTTAAAATTGAATATTTAAAACAAATTTCCTTCTCCACATTTATAAAATAAGAATTGTAAACCACATTTGTGAAGAATTCCAGGATAAATGTGTAACTTGTGTTAGTCAGAACTATAGAGATTTACCCGTACCATACACAAATACTCTAAACTAAATAAACACGAACAGGAAAATAAGTTGCTAAACTTGAAAAATGGTATTCCCTGACTCTATAAATAAAATATGTAAAGTCCAGTGAATGATTTCATTATAAAATTTATTTCCATAAAACAATTCACAGTCAAAAATTAATAATTATGCTATACTGAGTAAATAAAACACCATTGACTTAGACACTCTGGCACTACTTAATATAACAATTTCAGAATCATCATGTAACATCACAACAGGTATTACCTAAAGACTAGGCAGATGTGAAATCAGAAACATCCACAATTCACCAATATGGTAGATGATAAATTTTTACTTTAATATCCATCTTGTAGAGTGCTCTAGAACATTAGACACATATTTTTTATTTTATTAGGTAAACAAATACTTTCGACTATATTCATATTGATTTTAAATGTCGCGTAACACCACTTTCAGTATAAATGACGTAGGTATTTGCCCCCATTCCTAAACTTTCATTAGTTTTATCTAAGTAATATAATCTTTTACAGCAAAATAAAAAATATGTGTTCAACGTTTTTTCATTACCTTTCCGGTGAAGTAAATAGATTTTAATTTTCATACTTCATCATCACTTCTATTATATTGTAAATCTAATTTGTACCTAAAATAATTTTAGAATTAAAGAGGTGGAGATCCAAGTTGTTGTAGACTATTTACTTATTAAAAATCATTTATTATTTCATAAACAAATTTTGAACAATCATAAGTTTAAAATATTATAATATAATATGTACAATGGCATCATTATAAGAAATTATATCATAACATCACACTTTTCCAGTTCAGCATTAAACCCATTAGATAGATCGCAAGGTTAATGCTTTCAAATACATGCATTGGGCACAAATTCAGACCCAAGGCCTTTTCTGACTATTGGCCTTTTTTAGTCAAAGCCCCAAATATTCTTTGTCCATGACCTGAGAATAAAATCCATGACCTCATCCTCAGGAGTCACACTTGGTCATTCATTCTGACTTAATTTCTAAGTATTTTGATGTAAATTGTCAAGGAATTGTTGGAACAGCCTATTTCTTTCCCGCTGTATACTATTAGATTCTTGCACTATATTTATTAGTCTATCTAACTTCTCTTCTACTGTCTTCTGTCTATTTCTCATTTCTAACGTAATTTTCCTGAAGTCTGCATATCTTCTTCTATTTAATTTCCTTTTAGACTCTTCACTCTGTCCATTTGATGACTCCCCATTTTCTTGAATGTCCTGCTCATAAGTTGAGGGCTCGGCTATAGACAATAAAGCTTTGGTTACACTCTCTGTGCTCGCCTCTTGTATCCTCTGCTGTATCTCTGGCTGGTATTCACCGTTCACATTATATATCTTCTCAAAAACTTCAAAATAAGGCCATTTTACTACAACCACCTCATTTCTATTCCTTTTCTTGAGTAATCTAATATATGTCTGTTTCAAATTTCGAAATTTCTTGTCACAGCAGTCTGGGCCCTTACCAACTGCATTGGCTATGTCTATCCATACATTCTTTTTCTTAACTTTAGGGCTACGGAACTTGTCAACATTCTGTAGATAGAGATTTAAAAGCATTTTAATGCTGTTGTGTTCCCAGTGATCATCTATATCGTCTGCTGGCTCTGTTTCCATTATTTCATTTTGGTTTAACTGCATATAAACCTCCTCAGTTTCCAAATACTCAACAGGTTCAGCTGAAAATAAAGTTTCGTGTGATAGTCTTCCTATCTAACAAACAAGTGACTGATTGAACAAGCATTCGATTCTCAGACATAAATTGGAGTTAGTTAACCAATTTACAACAAGCGGGTCATTCAAATAGAGGTCCTTTGCAAGTGAATTGAATTTGCAGGAAGTTTCTCATCTACTTCAATAGATTGGGATACTACTTGTCTGAGTTCAAAGAAATAAGTAAAAAAATATGTTTACCACTCATTTTCTTGATGTCTTCTTCAAAATATTTCGAGTTTTTCCTGTTTAAGGCAATCCTTGATACAAATTAACGTTCAAATATTGCAAACAAACTTGTATCTTGCATCATTCAGCGGACGAGAACAAAATGGCGCTGACTGCCGCGGCGAATAAAGCGCTTTATAACCCGACCGAATCAAAAAGTCACCTTCGTATAAAATATTAAGTTGTTCATAAAATACAAATATCATAAAATCACAGTTAGCTCCTACTATTACGGTGAGCATGATTAAAATAACAGCCTCATAACTTAAACTGTCATAAAATAGTAAGCATACATTTTACAATTTGCAGAAAAAAGCTCGCTTGTGAACTTTCCATTTTTGTCGGATAACATTTTGGCTTTGACGTTTGCTGTCGACCTTGTTATCTTTACCTTTCATTGATAACGTCATGACATGATAAAATTGATAACGGAAACAGCAATCAAGGCTTTACGTTTAAATCGTATTTAAATAAGAACTTGAATAATGAAAATGACGACATGATGAAATGAGGTCTAAACTTTACTAAAACCAGTTCAAATCTTATGACAAGATCCCCTTATGTATGAAACATACTTCAATATTGATATTACAAGAGTATAAAGTTAAAACAAAGAAAATACCTCCATCAGACTCGGGGATAGGCTTGTAAGATGCGACGTGTTCATCTTCTTTCACCTGCGCTCCATCTATAGACAGATGGTTTTTCCGCGACTCCGACATGATGAATTACGAGGGACTCGCCCAACCGGTTCCAGAATACCAAGAAGCAGACCCTTTCCCTTTCAAATTACAATTAAAATTAATAACTATCACAATGCGTTTCCGAGCTCGCGCTACTTGAACAGCTGTCAGAATAATTTTATATAGGACACGAATGAAAGAACGATATAAATTGAATGGAAAGGAGCAAAGAACGTTACCACGCCCTCAAGTTGAACGAGTATACTCGTTCATATTATTGTGCTCTATGCTAGTATGTTCAATCCAGGTTGGATTATCCATCCCATTCAAATTTGAATTGAAATAATTTTACTGAAACTAGGGCAAGATCAACGATAAATCAACATTAAGTTGTAAAAAATACAAAAGAAACGCCTTTCAAAATTCTAGGTTCATTTTCATTCAGCCTCTTCGTCATCTATGTTACTGTCACTGTCAAAGTAGTCAAAAAATCTAAAAGTCAAAACCAGCCAAAATATCAGCTGTAAAAATATAAATAAAAGAAAATAATGAAAACTTAATTGTCAATTCCCAAAAATAATAAGAAAATGTACAATAAGATTATATTTTTTTACAATAATGATGTACATAAATCAGTGATGTTGAGTTGAAGAAGTTTATTACTCTTTATTTTTGTTATTGTTATATAAGTTTCAATAATTTACATTATTTTATTAGATAGATGATATAATTTTATGAAAATGTGTACAATACCACCCCCGCCTCCACCACCAACACTACCCAACATCAATTCTCCGACAAATGTGCAGAAAAATGGGCAAATAAACGAACCGAGCTTTGATCCAGAAATATGTACTTGGGCCTCTGAGCACCCGGAATTGAGAGAAGCTTGTTTTAAAAACAGGATCTGTTATGAGAAACCACCTTTCGCGTATAAGTATAGATATTTTGAGTCTATAATGCAGATAGGTCCGACTTGTGGCTTAGTTGCTTTGTCAATGGCAGTGAATGGAGAGGCATCACCGGACGAACTGTTAAGTATCGCGAAATTAGAAGGTTATACAAGTAACGGAGAGATGTTCAGCTGCAAGAATATGGTGAAACTGACTGAGAAAGCGTTCAGTTTAGCAGAAATAGAGGGAGTTTCCTGTACATTAAATAAGGGTGGTCTGTATAGCTCGGAGACTATAGAGAGACTTCTCAATGGTGCTGTTCTTTTAGTTCCGTATCCTTTTTACAAATGTTATACATTAATTTTCAATATTTATTGCACAATATTATGACATTAATTTCTTATTCTACTTTATAAAGCAGTCTTATTTAGGCCTTTTTTCAAGGGGGAAAATCATCCAATGAGTGTCAGACTCCTACTAAAAACCACCCTGTTCCTACTCCTACTTTTTGAGCTAGAGCCCCGGTAAATCCGCTGCAGCTCTGGATTCTTATTTAGGCCTTGGGGTTGCCTACTTATCTATGATGTTTCTTCTTTTTGGCAAACTTTGAAGTAGTCAGAAAACATATTAAAGTTAATTTTATTGTTTAACTTCAATGTGATATTTCTGACAATTTATAAAGGTGCACCATTGTACTTGATATAATTTTGATAAGATTATATTTCATTGTGCATAATCACATTCTCTTTAACTCTAAAACCAGATATGACGCTGACTGCAATCACTCACCATGTCTAAAGAATGGTCACACAGCTCATTGGGCGATAGTATGCGGCATTATCATCGTAAACCACCCTGGAGAAGACTACATCAGTGATCAGAAAAATATCTATGTACTATGCAGACATGGCAAATCCAAATATCTATCAGCCTGGAACTTATATGATCTTGCACAGAGTAACAATAATCTTTACGAGTTTTCCCCCAAAAAGGGGGCTGATGGCTTAGTCTATGTCCTCCCTGAGGGCGGTATAGGAGGGGAGAATGGATTGAGGGACCAATTTTTAATATTTGAAGGTTACTAAATATGTTAGAATAAGCACAAATGTTTGAAGCATGTCTCCTTCCTGACTATTTTCTTGATCACATCCATAATAAAAGATTCTTATTGCACAAAATCTACACCTGGATACTAAATGCAAGATTTAATATAATTAAATATTTCAATTCTGTGTCAGTCACCAGTGTATGTTAGCAGAGGATTTGCAATTTAATTTTATTGAAATACTCAATTCTATTTAGCACCTGCGACACAGGGTGTTTAATTAAGACTTTTCTATGCAATAATAATTTTGTTACTTTTAATTCAGTCTTGTATCTTCAAAAAAGCTTTTCTTTTGACAACAATATCTTTTAAGTAATTTATAATTAATATTAAGTCATATTATGACAACTATGAGTCTACTACGGCCTAATGGAAGCTTTGATGGTGAATGTCCACTCATTTTATTTAAGTTAATTATTTATAATTTTGATATTTTATTATTATTCTGTTGTATATTTGTTCAAGGGATTGTTGTACTGTTACAAGTGTGTGATCTATAAAAACATAATATATGTGATTAGGTATACATATTAATATGTATTAATAAAAATTGTGTAGTTACCAAAAGGACATTATTATGTCGTATTTATTTATTTACGTCTAAACTATTGTTGATTTAAACAAATTGTTAATAAATCAAATAAATTAATTTATTAAAAAAGAAACTCATGTGTTTTAATGCAAAATGTTTATTTGTACAATAAATACAAATTATACTTGCAAATTATGATAAAATAATAAATCTCATCACATTACTTAAAAATATCGTAATGAAATCATATTATTGATGACTTACTGCCATACTCAGAGACATTTAATGATTACTCAAACTATATCTTAGTAATGATTTTGTTCAGTAAACAATTGCTAAGGACTGGGTAAAGTAACGATTAAACGACTCTGAGTACGACGTTTACAAGTCAAAATTAAATGAACATTAAATTCTCAAGAAATGTTTACATTATTGCACAGTCTGTGTTGCATTAATGCAAATAATGCATTCTTTTTTAAATAGTTATTGTTGGAACATAAATGTAAGATATTTTTGTACTAATTTACTCAACCTAAATGAAATTCCCGTAGCACTAATATAAGTTTGTTTGGCCATTGTAGATATACATTGGACATAACAATTTGTGATGATTAGTTTTATTTTATACAAAGTAATACATTAATACACGATGACGATGGCTTCTAAAGTCCATTTGTGAAATAAATATTTATTAATTTCATTGTAATACAGAAATGTGCCAAATGAATTCTCAGTCAGCAGTAATGAGATCAAATAATAGTTTTTTTTGGCGGGAAACTGTTACCACAGATGTTATAAGGTCACAGAGTGTTTATGGCTACAATAATGTTGTGCCTTCGACTGATTTCCCGCCATTTGACAAAATATTTTACAATTAATAAAAATCTTAAACATGCTAACACTTGTATGATTAAATTTTAGTATGGAGATTTACATAAATATATTATTTTTAATCAATAGTTAAAATTTTTAACATTCCATAGTAATAACTGTATTTTATTGCACAGATGTTCAATTATTTTCTTTTCACTGCATTCATTTTAAAACTCCATTACTATAATTTAATCATAAGCAAGAGTAGCATGTTTGATAAAAGTAATATAATGAATTAAAACGAAATAATGAATTAATACTTAATAATTAAAATATAATGTCATTATAATGGATTCGTTTGGCTAAGCCGATAACGAAAGCATGGGAGACTTATTGTACAGATTTTTTATAGGCAAACAGTAATTGAACATAGGCAGGATCTAGCTATAGACCTTAAGTACATGGAAATAGAGAAGAAAATATAATGTTATTTTTTTATTTCATTTTGTCAGTCAAATATCAACCTTGAGCTGGTATTATATGGTTTATTTTTGCTTGATATGACATACAAAGTACTTAGGCTTTAGCCTCAAACCTAAGTTTCAACTAGTATTTGCCTATAGATCGTTTTGTAAGAATAGTAGCAAAATAATCAATCGATAATTATGGTTGCGACAAGATTCTTCAGCCAAGGAAATATATTTTCCAATATCTTTATTTTAGCTACTATTCCTACGATGATAGAACAGAATTTTGCATGACATGAACGTATAAACCGGATAATTTTTGGTATACAAAATTTAGAGATGCGTTAATCAACATAATATAGGAAAAGAAAGTATTTCATCGCTAGGTACAACAATACAAAGAAAATTATTATTTTATCCGCAGATTTTTTTCCACCAATTAAAGAAAATTAGAATATTGCTATCTTTATCACACATATGTAGAAAGAAAGAGACAATGCGAACCTTAATAAATTAAAAATTCTGTCCCTTTCATACTCTATACTAAAGAAAAGGACAGCAATACCATAAACAATTTTCAAATTGGTAAATGACACGTTAAGTTTAAAAGGGATCAAATACATTTAAATTTAAAATTGGCCAATATGTCTCCGTACATAAAATTAAATAATATTACAACATATATATTATATAAGAAATAATAAACATGGCTAATACTATTACATTTGTATACAGGCTGTCATTGAATTTATAAGTGATAATTTCAACCAAAGTATACCAACTCGGCGCTTACTCTTGAAACCAATCTCAATGTCATGCCTTTTATACCCGAAAGGGTAGGCAGAGGTGCACTTGCACATTACGGCACTTAATGCCACTGTACAATGTACATTGTATACCCACCTTTCACTATTTAAACATTGAGAGCGCGTTCGGTGCTCTGATAGGCGCGAATGACCAACCAATTAGAGCGCCGAAAGCGGTTCCCGTTACTGTACCCACGGTGGCATTTACTCAAGTTTTTGACACTTGGTAAGATTTACAAATAATTGTAAATTATCCATACTTGTTTAATCATTATTCTTTATCAACGTAACAGTTATCTCACATATCTTTAGTAGAATCTTAGTTAAAATGATCACTTACAAATTGAACCACACCTGTATATATAATTTGGATTACATGTAATACGAAACTTGTCTACCTGGCATAATTCTTTGTGGAATATTAGAAAATACGGGGCCTTCCTATACGACCCGAGAATATTAACGATAAAAGTTAGTCCGTACTTTATTTTACATAGTTATATGTATAACATAGAAGCGACTTGATATGATACACAGATATATTGTAAGTTAATTTATTTGTCAAAATATTTCTTTATAATAATTTTGTTTGAAGAAAATTGTGTCAGTGTACGTACATTTGTTTGTTCAAGCTCAAGACCGGTCGCAATAGAGGACTTCTATGGACGCAATCTGCCCCAACTAGGGGAATTAGGACATTAAGTCAAGTAAGTCTCGTTTGTTTGTTGTAACAATCTTCTAAAACAGCTCGACTGATTTTAATGATATTGTGTTCAAAGTCAAAGCATTTATTTCAATTAATCCATTATACAGACGCTTTTGTCCGTCAAGCTAGGTGTTCATTGCAAAATATAGAAGAACGAGCAAGACTCTCGCTACAATATCTTCTGTATACCAGAATTTACAGTAAATCTACAGCGATGACTAACCAGAAAACGTCTCTAGGACTGAAATCAGTAGACTAGATGTGAGAAGAAATATTTTGACAAATATAAAACCAAACGTTACTGCGCAAAGTTAATAGTAAAACTGTTATTGAGACTATTTTACATCTGATGTGCTGTTCTAACATATTTCTTGTTCATTGTTTATTACAATACGCAGATATTTGACCTTGACATCCATATTATTACGTTAATTTCTCAACTTTTGATATTTTTTAAATGCATCAAATGATTCTCCTGCCTTGGGTGAGGCGAGAAAGAGTGTCAGGCTTTCACTGACAAGAAACCATCCAGTACCTACTCTTATTTCGAGTCTGGACCCCGATAACTCGCTCAGTTATCTACAGATCCGGTTAGTAACTTTTGATATTGGCTTTGTTAGATATAATGTGACTTTCACTATACTAAACATTACTACACACTGGTCACAGTTCTAGATTTGGTGTATTAGATTTCTGAATATTTGAAACCATTTAAAACTCCAATAATAATACTTTCTACTAATAGAGAGTGTATTTTGATGGCTGGACACTATTGTCCACTATACTCAGAAACAGTTAGAACAGCACACGAAAAAGATCGAATAAGTATACTGTTAGACATTAAAATGGTAAACAGGCCTACTGCTATTTAAATACGACTTATATTAAGAGCGTATATTTAAATAAAAACGTGTTATTATTGTGAAAAAAGCGTATAATACGCGAGCTATTGTCACAGTTATCCGTGGGAGCAAACACGCCCTACAAATGGCTTCATAGACGCTAGTCCAACGAGTAGACAAGTATTGACATAATAAGTCGCATATATGTAACGTCTAGTGGGCTTAGTACGAGTGACCGGAACGTTACCGCGTTAAGCCGTCTTGATTGGTTAGTTCAATCAAACTGGCCAATCAGAGCGCTGAACGCATAACGTTGCGAAACAATCTCTTACTAGGCCCTCAGTTCATTCATTCGTTTAACTAGCGTTCAAAAGCCACTTGGATTAGGGAGAGAGCAGTAACATAAGCCTTCTAAATATAATTTGATCTAAGATTGATAGTAAAGCGCTAATTCCCGAAATACTGTAAAATCCTAATAGTACTTTGCGGAACATAATCAGTTTGTTGCTAAATATCAGATACATTGCAAATTTTACTTCATGCAACTGGGAATTGAAGCCAAAATCCAGTAAAAGCTGTATGCCTGCGCAAGCGCATGTTCGGATTATCTTAATTTATACGAGCTAAATTTATTTTGGCATTTTTTTCTAAACACACACTCCAATAAGCTTTACTCATTCAATTTTAAACTTTGCAACACTGGAATAGAAATCAAATTTCAATACTCTATTCAACAATACCACGAATATACTTTTTGAAGCAGATATTAATATTAAACGCCTACTTTAACCACGATAATAGATATAACTTTAATTTTATAGCATAATGTCGATATGTCAATATATTAAAACGATATATAACTTGAAATAGTAGATCTAAGATCAAAATATTTGGAAGTCCCATGTTACTGATGGCTACCGTCTCGTTATTCAAACGCCTTAGTCATAAATGTCGAATAATTATTAATTTTGGCTCTAACAACATGTCTAACATCGATAAAATGTATTAATAAAGAATACACGAGACGTAAAGCCTTATACGATATCAATTTCAGCGAAATCCCACATTGGAACCTATCTTTATACATTTAAAGTTCAAATTCGTGTAAGATGACGTAGAAACTGTTCGTAGACTGACATTCTTACTCACACAGCCATATTATCAGAGTAACACACAGCTATACCTAAGTATTACACGTAGTATATGTAAAGTTTGAGAATATATAACTAACTCTATGATATCATGAAACAGTCGTTCACCTGCGGGTTACCTAACGCCCTCTACTGTTAAACTACAAAATTAAACTAGCCCAAATAGAAAGTTTCCAAATTGGCTCGGAATTAATTTCGAATTTTTCAGGTTCAAAATACTAAAAATTTTGGCTTGTTCAAGTAAATCGAAGACATCGTTCAATCTATGCAAGTATAAGCGATCAGGAAGATTTACAAATAACCTCTAATACTTGTTAAAATTAATCAAGTTCACGTAAAAATCTACATTTCATTCGAAACTTCATCGTTTGCCGTACAAAATTATAAATGTTGACAACGCATTGTTAGCTGCGCTTATGTAAAAAATTACACAAAAATATGACTTGCAACAACGCGTTTCCATTGCCTTAGGATATTAAAAAAAAAAACTGCATTCACGAATCACAGATCAAAAATAAAATCGCGCACAACACTGGAACCGAATCTACGTTGATATGTGCCGACGATACTCGCTCCAGTAACACTACGCTATCACTGTCTCCTCACGAACCGACGCCCGACACACTAATATCGGAATTCGGCGAAATTTTGGCTACACGTAAGCTTATATTCGTTGAAAGTACACACACACTCATGCCAAGCTCACACACACACGCACACTAACTTATATTACATACACATATTGGAAATGTCACGAACCATTATTCTCGATATATACTGAGTACACAGATAACGACTACATTATAATATATTAAATACGATAACTAATGAATGAATGACTATGACGATACAGTTAACGCTTGAGCCCGCATTATGTAGCTTGAATCGCGGCACGAGCCATACAGCATGCGGGTATACGGCCAGCTATATACTACAGGAATACATCGATATATAACGAACTCAAGGTACATAACACAAGGCGAGTCCTACGCTATAATCATGGCAGCTTGACAGCTTAATAAATAAACGTTATACGATACATTTGTCGGTACGCAAGACTAAGTTTAGAGCCTCATTTCGTAGCTTCGCTGAGTGCTTCCGAGCGGGGCCGGAGATGGCGAGCGCTAGACAGGCCTGTGACGCCCAGGGACCCGAGGGGCCTGCAAAATAGTAGCGGGGGAATGGGCGCCGGGCCCCTACGACTCCGGCGGCGCGAGCGGGGCCCCGCACGTGGCCACGGGGAAGGTCTTGACGTGCGTCTGCCACTGGGTGGACAGCTGGAAGAACTTCACGCCGTTCAGCTCCGTGCCGTCTATGTATACTGCGGACAAATACATGCAATTATTAATAATGCACTATACATACATGTATATTGAATATCTACCATAACTACATAGCAATAAGGTTTACCTTTGAGCGGCACGTTATGCGAGCTCTTGGCGGAGCATATAAGCCGCGCGACCCCGTCCACGGTCTGCGCGCGCCCTACTTCAGCCTCGCCCGTCTTCTCCTTCTTCTTGCCCAGCCGCATTACTGGAATTAATATGTATTCATATGTTTCAAATGTTATTAAAAATATGCGCTATAATGATTCCCTAGTGTTATTAAACTAAGTCTTACGTCAGTCTAGGAAGTAAAGTTAAATTAATATACTCTAGTTTCGCAAAATTTTCTTGTCAATGTAAGTAAAGACGCAAACAGATCAATGCTGGAGAGCTACGCTTCAGCACGAATGTACCAACCCGACCGGAGTGATACTATGACCTCATAGAAAACACCAAAGGATTGTGTTCTGAGGTCCAATTCTCGCCTTGCCCTGTATCTTTCTACCAACCTACCAAAAAGCCCTTATCGTTTACTTCCTTATCATATAAAACATAATACTTCTAAATATTATAGTTCTCAATCTGAAAAGAAAATGAATACTAACTCTTTTGCTTCTTCTCCTTGGTGAGGTAGGTGATGCTGAGGTGCGCGTTCTGCCGCGTGACGTGCAGCGCGCGGAACGACGCCTTCACCGTCACCTTACTGTCCGTGCCGTCCGGCTGACGACCTGGCACCTAAAGGAATAACCATAATTATCAATAATTAATCATTTAATTTCTAACTGAATTGTTTACAGGTGACTTCGAAAAGAAATGACAATATGTGGTAAAGGGCATATTTTACAGATAAGAACTATTATACAAGTATTGTGTTTAGCTTCAGTCGAATAAAGTTCCGTTTAACCACTAAACTTTTCAACAATAATAAAACAAGAGATTATCTAGAAAAAATAGTTAATGACCAATTTATAGAAAATAATCAGAATAATAATATAATTCAATAAAACAATGTCATACCAGCCAATAATCCAACTGCAGCTCAAGTGGTTCAGTCCTTGCGAGTAGGGGTAGCGGTAGAGGGGTAGAGGTGAGCTCCGTCATGTGGGGGGCCACGTGGGGGTGGGGGGCCGGGGTAGCGGGAGGAGACGCTCGCGCAGGGGGTGAACCACCTTCTTCCAACTCCAGGGAGGATACTCCGCCCTCACTGCAACCTACTCGGACTTCCTGTGTTGAAAATAATAAAAAAATGAGTAAGATTGTTTTTGCAGATGTGTTACATAATGAAACGTCGGATAACGAACCACTCAACAACATATGCACAAATAACGCAATACCGTAGCCATGCAATCTCAAATAATATGAAATCTCGTAAAGCACGCAAAAATGTGCCGTTCATTTTTGCTTAATTTGAAAATCAAAGTGGACTATCCTTCATAATCCAAGTTTTTTTAAAGAATTAACTACATAATATTTTTTATGTGTAAAGTATCATTAATTATTTCACAAACCAGTCTAAATTGACCTGTAACTAGTATAAGTATATTACCGCAATGAAGGGCACGAATGTCTGGCTGGCGTCCTCGTCGCCCGACTTCTCTCTGTACGCCACCATCGCCTCGCCGATCGGCACGTTGTTCACTGGACCGATGCTGTTCAGATACCTACAATATAAGGTACATTTTTGGTATATTTTTAATAATGATTCCTTTGTAAAATAGTGAAAAAGTTATCAGGAAAATGCTAAAACATTTTTATGGTCTCAGTAATCCATTTTTAGAGAGATTAATCAAGACTTAGACATTTAACAAAAAATATTTTGTCACTCGTCACGCTCTCGTAAATCATGATTATGAGCCCACATTGGTTCGAAACTAATCGAGCATTCTCGGACAGATTACGTAAAATAGTTGCAAATATTATTACAATTTCGTACATCTATTATATCTAGTCAATCAGTTAAAAATAGGACCTTATATATTTATCAAAAATAGCCCTTAATCATATTGAATAAGTTTCAATTTCCAACATACCTGCCGATCCTGGAGGACATTTCAGCGACATCGGGCGCGGAGCCCTCGGCGGCTCGCTCGCAGATGGTGGCCCAGGAGTCGCCCGTGAACAACGACGCGTAGCCGCCGTCCGACGCCGCCAGGTGGCGCGCTATCACGCTGGGGCCTAGAGATTTTAAGGTTTGAGAGAACTGTTGTTGAACAATTGGGGAGGCCTATGTCCAGCAGTGGACTGCTATAGGCTGATGATGATGATGATGATGATGAGAACTGTTACTTGTGTCTTAAATGTAGTTAATGGGATATTGGATTTAGATTTGTACAGTTTTCTGCCTTTGACATAAAAAAACCGCCTTGAAAACAGATTTATAAAAACGTAATGAGTAAGTCAAGTTTCGAAAACATTTGTAAATGCTGCACAACCGACTAAAGTAAGCAAGTAAGGGTCGATTAACTTGGTATACAGTCCCTGAAAAGTTTAAGAGAAATTGCAACCTACGCGTATTTAGAGAAAACAAAATGCAGTGGTTACTCTAATAACCTTTCGTACCCATGGGGTACTTGTAACAATAGACTGCAATGCATCAAGTATATGAAATATGAATATGATCGCTATAACTGACCTATAGGCACGATGTAGAACCGCAGCGTGGGCGCGTCGTGCGGGCGGCGCGCGCCGAGCTCTGCGTGCGCGCGCAGCGCCGCGCTGGCCGCCGCGTCCCCCCCGCATATTGCCACGCGGATACACGAGCGACGGGACCCTCTGTAAATTACAATATTATTTTAGGACTAGCTACTTCCGCGCGGTTTCACCCGCTCTGCTTGGCTCCTTTTGATTATAGCGTGATGTTTTATAGCGTATAGCCTTCCTAGATAAATGCACTATTCAACAAAAAAAGAATTATTCAAAAAATTATTCAAGACCCGTAGTTCCAGAGATTAGCGCGTTCAAACAAACAAACAAACAAACAAACAATCAAACAAACATACTCTTCACCTTTATAATATTAGTATAGATTCAGAAAAGTACCTTAATAATTACTTCATTGGCCGTGATTTTAGAGGTGTTTCATAATATTTGTGTTTTACTTTTTACGTAAAATTGCGTGTGCTGCATGAAGTCGTTACTACTACAATACTATACTAGCTTCTGCCACTGCCAGCGTCTCTCGCTCGCATTCTCACAGCATAAATAGTAGCGTACACGTTATTACGGATCACAATCTCAAAAAAAGACCACAATTACCTCTGTTCCCAATTTCATTCCGAACCTTTCAGCCGTTTTGACGTGATTGTGTAACAAACATACATTGCTTTCGATTTTATAATGTAATGTCTTAATACTCAAACGCTACTCAATTTTAAGACGCTCTCAAGACTAGTTCCGTCGCAATAAATTCTTTATAAAACGAAAGAGATAGCACGATATTTAAGTACAACCTAAAATTGAATAGTATTTCAGTATTCTGGCGTAAGACAAGTGTTAACATTAACTAAGTTTTATAACGCATGCTGTGCTTACCTGTAAGAGATTGTTACACAAATATTTGTCTTATATTGAATGTATTTATATTTCTATCGTGTAAACAATTGTTGGTGAGCCAAATAAATAAAATAAAAAATAAAAAAGTAAGGTGTACTTACTGCTTGGCCCTAGATATGAGCGCGTGCAGCAGCGGGCGCGGGTCGGGCGCGGGCGAGCTCGCTGGCGCCCGCCAGCCGGGACACCTGCTCCGCCCATGTACGCCGCGGCTGGAATGTGTGACAAAAGTTTTATTTCCCGCCAGCTCCTCGCCCGCCAAGCCGGGACACCTGTTCCGCCCATGTACGACTAGTGAAGGAATAGCCTTTAACAGTTTTTTGTTGGCAGTAAAAGGCTTAAACAGCATCATCAACATATCATTTACATGACGTTCTTTACTCAACTGTCATCGATTAAACTCCAAATTAAAACGTCATTATATGAGCCACGAGACGTCCACTGTAAAACATTATGCTTCTCCCAATGAATTACAGAGACTTACAGATCAAAATAAAAGTAAGTTGTAAATAGTTGAAAAATAACAGTAAAACGACTTTGAAATCTGGAGTCTTGAGTATGTAACATGTCTCCAATCAACATCATCGTATCAGCAGCAAGATGCCTGCTAAACTAAAAATTAATTTAATAATTTATTATCGAAGGTTACCTCTAAAGTGGTGGGGCTCTGTGCGGGCAACTCGTGCGCAGAGAGCGGCCTCTCGGCGCCCACTACGAGCGAGTTCTTCTTGCGCGTGACCCCGCCCCCCGGTATAAGGTTGCCACCGCTCGTCGCACTACGAAATAACCGGGACCGCTTGTCCTCCTGCAATAACCAGATTATCTTAAATACCGTAATAACCCACTAAATATATAAGGCGGAATTAGATGCATAAATATTATGTAAAGTTTCAAAAGCTATGGCACTTATTTATCAATAGCGCATATTTTTAATTTAAATTTGTTTATTTCAGTATCTTATACATCTACTTTAATTTATCTTACGTAGGGGTCTGCAATTAAATATATGAGATACCTGTGCTAAGAAAATGTTGTGCATTTTTTTATTTAAATTATTAAAACTGTAATAAGAACAGCAGACTTAAAACGATTGAAGCGCCATCTAGTAAGTACATATTCAGCAGCCATTATATTCATGAAATTGTAAACTTTTAGATTTCCCTGATTAATGCCAGTAAATATAACAATAATATGAAGTAAACAAAGACGTTTTCAACTAACCCTGACCTTGATCTCGTTAGGCGGGGAGCTGGACACGGAGGCTCCCGAGACGGGCGCGTCGATGGTGGCATCGCCGTCACTGTTACCGTCGCTGGCTCTCTCGTCACCCGCCGAACTTCTCACCGCTTCTGATTCTGATGTCATACCATTTCACATTTGTTAGATGAAGAGTTTACAAGCAAATATTTTGTTATAAAGTTTAAATTATACAGAATGTGTTACAAAATCCAATTTTACTTTAGAATTATGTCCAATAAATCATTTAGGTACTGAAACCAGGTTGTAAAAAGGTAATTTTGTATTTATATCGGCCTGTATAAATATGAACACAAAGGCTTACTTTCTATATGAATAGAGTTCTGAAGAGGATTATAATGGTAAATTAGAATAGATAAAGTAAATAATGAAACATAAGTAATAATAGTTGATCAAACCATGCAATAGTGCCACCCTGTATAGCATCGGGTGAAGACAGGAAGCAGTGATACAGTGAATAGTATAATAACATAAAATAACAGACAGAAGCACGCTAATAGTCATAGTAAACTAATCATTTGATAGAGATTGTTCAACAAAAAATAAAGAAGAAATGATTTGTGTGAGTAAAAATGACGGTAATTTTTTTTGTCAATCTCGATCAAATATATATTTAAATACAACTTACTCCATTAAATATGTGACCAAATCACAGTATTGTAATCAAAATGTAACATATAATTATTATTAATCATATTTTTCCATGCATAATAAAAACTTTTATTAACGGAACTAGAGGCTCTAAAGTCCAAGAGCTAGTGACTATAATTAGAACTTCATCTTATTATATCAATGGGTGATTTTTTCTTACCAAGAGAAAGATTTACCCCATTACTCTCTCATTTTTAATTTATTTATATTTTTCTGTATATTATGCAAAATTTGATATCTTCCTTTTTTTTAATAAAGATATTTATACCTCGTTCGTTACCAGCCTTTACTTAATAAAAAGCCAGTTTAAATGACTTTAACCAGTTTAAATGACTTTGGTGTAAGAATATTCCGTAAGGTATGTCCGTGAAACATGTGTAGTTTCATGGCGCAACGGTGTCCTGCCTACCTGTGAGCGGCTGCGTGTTGATGTGTCTCTCGCGCAGCGCGGCCAGCTCGGCCCCGGACGCGACGCTCGCGTGCCGCACCACTGCGCATGCACGTTCAGTCACCGCGTGCAACGTGGAATACCGCCGCATATTTACATTGCGGTACAATTTGTGTGTCCACCAATAAGCGTAATAATTGTGTCTTTTAGTTTTGTATGTGTTTATAAAGACCAATGCGTCGCTCTAGGTTGTTAATTTATGAACCTTCACAGTGACGTTTAATATGTTTTGATATACAGTGCTCAAAATATATTATGTAAATAACTTTATAGGCATGTCGATCGTATTCCACCTCGCACACAAACTAATCTAATGCACACAGCGTTACAGAACAAAACATAAAATATCTCAATGTATGTATAAATGTATTGTATCATTAAAATGTATGTAAGCATAAACAAAAGTTAAGCGTATTACGTCACAATGCATCATCAAATGTACGCTTCGATGCTCAGGCAATTAATTGTTACTGATTAACATTATATCTTTACCATACACTAGTAGTGTTATAAATGGATGACTATGCGTGTATGTTGTACAGCTCCTGGTCTAACTTTCGAAGATTGAGACCAAATACATGAACAAAACCTCATAAATACACCGGACTTATGTTAAATAAAAACTTGGACATTAAAATAAATGAAAAACGGTATACAAAATTAAAATTTATTAAAAAAAATACAATAGGAAAAAAGTATAATACAAAAAAAAGATATAAAAAATTGTAAAAGTTTAAAAGTAAATTTTCTAAAAACAAAACGTGTACAATCTTCTAAAATGAGACCAAGAGCTAGGCAACGTTTGTATTTACGATTTCTGACATCGCGTTGCATTCGGGTACATACCATTGGAATGCCTGTGGTGCTCCTGATTGGCGAGGCTCCTGGAGCTGCTGAAGAAAGGTCTCAGCGAGGGTTTGGGTGTGGAGCCGATGCTGATGGTGTCCATCTGATCTGGACCTGAATCCTCGCCCTCGCCGCATGATAAGGATTCTAGTTCCTGAAAAAAATAAAAAAATAGTATGTAATTAATAAGGCATGTAAAAATTTGTTCATAGTAGAGAAAGTACTAATTTTATCATTAACATTTTTAGACGTTATGTTGCGGGACGAACTCGACATCTATGACAAGGATTGGCAGTAAAAAGCTTAAAACAAAGAGGAGTGGAAGGAGGGTAGGGTGGCCTTTGCCCAACAGTGGGATGATCATGGCTGAAATCTAAATCTAATGTTGCAAGTACCTGTACTTGTTGCAGTAACACGCCACATAACATACCTGGAATAGTTCATCAATGTCGTGTTGCGCGTGATGTGTGTCCCTTGTTGCGCCTCGCTCCGACAGTTCCTCGGGCACTCGGAACCGCCGCAACAACGCCGCGAACTTCTGCTTCAAGTTGCGTTGCTGTAACATGTTACATGTTGCATTACATTTTATATTAAATTATTGTTTTGTTTGTGCATGAAGAGAGAGATGTGTCTTTAATGTGATAACTAGTGGAAATAGTAATGATTGCTTGAAAAATTTTGCTCTGTCTATCTAGGTGATTTAACTGACTAAATTAATAGGTACACTATGTTTTTACTATTTTCAAGTAGGTACTTTGTGGGATTACGTGATTTTTCTACGACATGTGATAAAGATGAGATTTATTTATTTATAGTTCTTTTCCCTTCACCACTTCAAGATAAAAAAGATTACTGATGATTTCATTAAAGATACCAAAATACTACATTCCAATGTATTTTTTTAACAATTACTCATTCATCATAATAATTCGTAGTTACTTTTAAGGATAGATAAAGAGTGTTTAATTGTTGTTTTTATTTATTTCTTCGATATTTCTTATCAATGATATCAGAATCAACAGAATGGTGAATCAATTTAGTTTGGTTTATAATTATTTTGTACCAAATAAACAACACTATTTCCCGCACAGGACATTTATTGACAAAGATTTTGTTCCGAAAACAATTGCTAAGGACTGAGTTAAGTAACCATTAAATGACTGGGCACGGCAGTAAAATACATATTGAATTTAGATGACAAATATTCAGATGATTTTGAAGTTTTTCTTTTAGTATTAAATACCACTTAGAAATTTTTGCAAAGGTTTTTTAAACCCCTACGTTGGTTTCTAGTGATGAGACCGACGCTTAGCGGAAGGTTTGCCTTCAACAGTTTTCTTTGGGAAGTTAATGCTTTAAAGGAAAACCTTTATTTGAATGGGACCATTCTTAACAGTAAACATAGATGTGTCACAGTTTTGTATGTCCTACTAAAGCCTTGAGAATATTTTTAGCGAGAGTCACATTATAATATTTAAGATAAGAGATGACACAGCTTATTTTAAATATCACACGATTATAAAAACATCAGTACATAACATCAAAACACAAAGAACACACATTCCAATTCCTATTTTATCACCAAACCCAAAACACCACACATATACAACACCACACAAACACAACACAAAAGGAATTTATATTTCAACTCTTAAAAACAATCACTTTTATATAATTTATCTACAAAAAACATCCACTTTGGCCTGATTTTAGCATTCAACTTATATAAAATTAAGGAGTCGAAGTATAAACACACACTATAAAGCCCCTGTACAACAAAAACACAGGGCTGCGCACGCGCACATGACGTATACGTACAGCTTTCACCTCCATGGACCGTTCTATACTGAGCCACTGTGTTAAGTGTCATAGGTAATCTAATCTAATCTATGATAAACCACCAAACATTATGACATAATTGTTTACGTCGCAAATGATACAGTGATAACATGCTGGACGAAACTGAAGAAAGTTTGTTCTTGAAAAAATTGGAGATAAGAAAACATATTGTACTTTGTGTTCTTTAATCATAAGACTGAAGTACATAGATATCTCAATATATGATATACTTATTATGTATGTAGCACGTAATTCAGATTTATCAGCAGATATGTAGACATGTTCTTAATTGGAAAACCTTGGCCTTGTTGGTTTCCAAGAGAAATAGGATCCAATCAAGATTTTTAATAATTTTCAAGAAAAAACATATCTAACTAGTCAATTAAATGTTTCAAATCAAATTTGTTTACAACATTTTTTTATGGAACAAGAGGCAAACGGGCAGACGGTTCATCTGATGGTCAGTGATCAACGCCGTCAACGGACACCCGCAAAACCATAGGAATCACAGGTGCGTTGCCTTTTAAAAGGGAATATGCTCTTTTTTGCGGTTGGAAGGTCGCATATTTATCATATATGTAATCCACAAGTCGTCTCTCTGATTATCCCATTTGTCTTTCCCATGTATTAGAGGGTTCATGTGGAAAAACCATATGATGCTTCTTTGAGGCATGTATAGGTCTCCTTCATCTTGGGATCGCCAAAAAGACTACTCTAGTAAGAAATGATCAGAAAGAAAGATATCTTTTGTATCAGATGAGATGTAATATGAAACATCTAAACAGCATCTACAAGTCGGTATGTGATGGGGACATGGGGATGAGCCAGGCAGCTCACCGACACCAGGACGAGAATACCATAAGCATTGCAGAGTTGCTGCGCCAAATACAAAGTTGTAACGTGTCAACGCGACCCTGGAATTGTAACGGCAACATGCCATTGAATTTTTGTATATCTATAAAATGGTATTACTTAATACTGTTATCTATTTTGAATCAGCTTTTTTACTCTTTAACCACCTACCATAGGCGTAGCCAGGGGGTTTTTGGTTCAAACCCCCCTATCCCCCCCAAAATGCGAACCTAGACATTACAGAGTGTTATTTTTCTGCATAAATTGTTTTTTTTCATTCTCATGTATGAAGGAAGTTTTGTTGGTTTTTTTGGTCACAAATTTCATGGGTCGACTTTGAACCCCCCCCCCGATACTAAAACATGGCTACGCCTATGCTACCTACATATTTCCGTGTCCCTGCCGCTTAGTCGTATTGCTCCGACAGAGAAGAAGCGTGATTTTGCAGATTGCTCCTCCTTATTTAGTGTAGATACATTTTTTACATTTGTAGCCGCGCGCTAGGAGCACGGTAATTGATATTTAACTGGGCAATTGAAGGGTAATTAGTACAATTATTTTTTAAACAACTCATTCACTTTATATTAAACTCCAAAAAATATTATTTTTGGTATTTTTTTCTTTTTATTGTCTTTTTTAAGACAATTAGAATATTGATTATTTGCCAAGCAGGTTTAGAGAAGGACTTGTGAAAGCTAACTAACTTTAACTCTACATTTAAGATCTAGCTCACACAATTATTTTGAACCAACGACTAGAATGAAATATTGTACAGAAAATCTAGTAACATGATGCATGCTATCCCAAACTAGAAGACCACACTCTACAGTATGAGAATAGAAATTAGACCTTATACTAGTGTTCATAACAATCAATTTCGTTTGAAAACAAAATGGCACTGAATGATGTGTCGAAATGTTGCTAAACAGAAGATATTTTTTCTAGGCAAGTAACACTAACAGTAAAAACATGCAAACCGGACAACACAAAATGTTAATCCTAGAAGTGACTCGTGCGCAGCTGTGTTCAAAATAAGTAATTGAACGTTTGTTCAGCATGCATATTTTTAATCAGATATGTACTATTTTTGAAATATTCATGCCAATTTAGTTTCAGTGTGTTTTTTTAATTTGTATAATATGTCATGTATGATAGAGGTGTGATGTGATCATCATAATTTCTATTCTCATACGGATAACACTAAGCGTGCGTGCGCAGGCGCTCACCGCGAGCTTCCCGCGGCTGCCCTTGCGTTTCGCGGCCGCAGTCTCTAGCTCACTGTCGCTGTCCCTGTCGTTCGCCTTAGAGTTTATATAGCTCTGTCTCTTTCGCTCGCGCTCCATGAAGCTCAAGTCGCGAGATCGGGACAACTGCGTGCAATGCAACGCCTATTACGCACAAGCTATAATAAGCCTTAACTTCTACTAAATAGAAGCTATAATAAAATAAATATGATATTGTACATTTTCAGTATAATTTCTGCCTGTAAATGATAAAAACACGATAATATGAAAAGCACCCTTAAGCGAAAGCATATTTGTCAAACCATGCATTATTCTTTTTGGAGAATTTTAATGGAAAATTCGATAAGCAAAATCCCTTGTTGACTAACCTAAGATTATCTTCAAATTATTATTATACAAACCTAAACATTGGTACAGTACAGTAGGTACTAGAATAATAAAATAGCTAATTAGAAAAAGAAATCCTCAAATAGACTTTCATTAATTTACTTCCAGACCTAAAATAAAAACTACGTACCTAGGTATCTAAATATTTATAGGTACAGATACAAAAATCTAGTACATTTGATTAATATAAGACCTATATACATACATATATGACTATTTAATCTGTTCTGTTGTTTATAACTCTATTTACTTATTCCATGCAATATTTACCTTGGTATATGATAAGTCAGTTTTGTTGAACGCCAATTGTCGATGCGCGCGCCGCCTGGCGGGAGCTCCGTACGTCATTTCATCGGCTTCCTCTACCGAACTGAATTCTCCTTCTTCTTCTTCATCCGAATAGCCTCGTTCTGTAAATTAATAGCATATTGGGTTAATTATTGCCATATAATTTCATATTTAAATATATTTTGGAAGATAAAATCTTGAAAATACCTTGTATACTAAAAATCTACATAGGTAGTATACCCCAACCAACAACTTTGGGTTTAATGTCTGTTTTCATTTCCAATGTTACCAAACTCTCCTAAATTTTAAGGAACCCTTAGGTTAAGATAGGGGACGACTTTTTAGTGTTCACCAATCTGTAAGTGACACTTTACAGTGTAAGCAAGGGGTTATGGATGGTGGGTGTTATGGAGGGCTACTATGGATACATCGTATACTCGAGCTGCGTATCTTCTTCGCACAGCTACATAGCTTAGGAAACGCTCACATAGTTTCACAGCTTAGTAAGCTGTTATGTTAGTAACTTTACATTCACAAAACGAAGAGTCCCTAACTGAACACAGTTTATAGGGTTAACTGCAGGCACTTATAATTATTATTGGCTCAAATAGCTGTTTTCGCTAAAAGACGCACCTGTAATAAGCAAAGTATTGTTGTTCTTTGTGTCATGGTCTACGGGAGTGGACGCGAGGCCGGTGATGGTCAGCTTGGCGACTGGCTGTCCTGCAGCGGCGCCCACCTTGCCACCGACTCCTGTCAGCTCCAGCTCCATGTCCATCGACCTTTGGAGTACCTGCAAAGAAGGAATTGGTCAATGAGAAAGGTAACGAGATCAGAGCTAAATATTCTTGATGTCTGCTGGTAACAACGCTTGCGGTTTGTTTCGTTGTGTAAGTGAAGTTACCGGAGGCCCATTTATCCTCCTCCTCTTCCCAATCCCCGATTCCCCAACAACCCTTAAATTCCTAACCACCGGCATCGCACTTGTAACGTCTCTGGTGTTTCGGGAAATGTATCATTAGCCTGTCCTAATACTAAGCTTATTATTGCTTTCACAAAAGCAGGAGACTTGTAATCTAAAAAAACTAATCACTGTCCGTAAATACCGAGTTACCGATCTGCGTGGGCCTGGAAGACCAAGGAGTGGCCTATTGAGCAGTAAACGTCTGCCACAGGCGATAATGATGAAGCTAACCAAATTTGCAACAAAATTGCAACTACCAATGTAGCGACACAATAAACTACACTATACAATGCATACTGCACATTTAACAGTCCAAGTACATAATATAATCAGAGTAGGTACTGCCAACAATAGTCCACATCAATTTGTGACGCCAACCGCCCGGGGTTCGCAGTGCACACACATTAGTAGGAAACTATTAGCCTATTCAAATTTGTACATCGATTAACGGTCAGTGAACTTAACGAGGGAACAGGATAATCAAGGCATTATGTAGGTCAGATTAATTGTGGTGGGATTGTGGTTTTGATAGTATTAGGTAAGGCGTAATAAGCTGGTATGCTAGGTAGGTCTACTGATTACAAACACTGCACTCCTGATTCCGACCGCGGCCGAAGTAATTTTGGGGTTTTCAAAGAGCTTTAATTATATCCCGACCCGGGCCTGCGGACTACCTAGCGGGTAACTGGGGCTCCGACTAGAAGAGCAGGAGTAGGAAGAGTCTGATTTTTAGTCAGTAAGAGTCTGAAACTCCTCTCACCTCACCCAAGGCGAGAGTTCCCTCAAAATTTAATTATACCTACCCAAATTATTTTTAGTACGTTTTTAATCTTACTTTTAACACATCGCCCTTCGAAATAGTCCGTAGAACTTAGAAACTATTTCTTTGTGTCATCATCATCATCAGCCTGTTCTCGTCCACCGCTGGACATTTCTTTGTGTACCATGCTTGAATTACAAAGATTCAACAATTCACGAGTATCGAATCTCTAGTCCCACCATAAAACGGTATGCAAAGAGATAACCAATTTAATCCCGCTGGAGCGCTTTACCAGTGACTCACTAATTACCGACAAATGTCCTGAGCCCCGATAATGAGGGCGTTGCAATTAAGCGGATAATTTAAAGAGTTATCTACGTACTTATATGTATGTGTATATGAACGTACATATGTGCGGTAAATGTATTTAGCGAACGCGTTCATGGCGGACATGATCCGGGGAAAAACTGATGGACTTTTTTATTGTTTTGTGAATGGGATTTTTTGCATTATCTCTGTTTATTCTAAAATTATATAAAACGATATTACAAAAAAAAATATTAGGTACGTTCTGTACTAATTCTGATCACACTCAACGACATTCAAAATGTTATATTATGTTTTTATATTGGCAATATTCAAAAGGTGAAAAAAAAAATCCAAAACACCAACTCATACACTGCCATACTTAAATACTATGCAAATACAAAATTAGTTGTAACAAAAACCAAGGACAAAATACCAGTGATAGCTAGTACCTAGTACCGATTGTTTCAACAAATTGTTCGTTGTTTCTACTAAAATAAATATAATTCGTTTATTCCAACAAGGGCGACAAACGAGCAGAGTAAGCAATCTGCGCCGCCAAATTGAACCATAAATAGGTAATAAAGAAATAAATATGCTGTCTATCTGTCTGTCAGTGAAGCTAGGTGCAAATATCTTAGAACCAAATTAACCACTGCAGAAACAATTACAAACACCGATTCAGATTCACAACATCCTTCCAGGAATCAATTGGTAACCAATCGGTTTATAACTCCGACACACTGAGACCATAACTTTATTGCCACTGAAGATATTTGAAAGGGTTATTTTTAGATGTGACCTTTGACCTTGGGGACATCTGGGGACTCAGTCTCTGACCGGATTGAAGAAAGAAATCTGTTAGCTTTTATTTCGTTTCTTTTTTATTGAAGAGTTGCCATAAAACTTTGATCGCTTTCAAGGATGACTTGCCAGTATGAATTGTTTGAAGGAAACTTTTTCATTCTGTACCCTTAGTACGAGTTTACTTTACGTTTAAAGTGATCGAAACGAGAGTGCGTTCGGTGCTCTGATTGGCCGGCTCTAATAAACTAACCAATCAGAGCGCCGAACGCGTTCTCGTTTCGATTACTTTAACCTGTTTCGGTACTGCTTGACAGTCCCAAAAACTGTCACATTCAGTACGAATTAGCTACATTTTCGAAAAAAAAAAATACAAAAAGTCTTCATATACCTTGACTCAGTGCCTACCTAAAGACTAGGATAAATATACATCGTCATAATAAATACCAAAGAAAGGTCGCTGACCTAACTGAAAATTCTATTCACACCTAAAAAGGTACAAAGAAGGTGGTCATATTGGTCAATACTATTGTCCATCAACCACACCATATGACATCCCACACAGTTATGAGACAATCGGCAGCGTCCACTAACCACATCATGGGGTCAGTGGAGCGAGAAGATTCGACCATAACAGGATAGGGATTGTGCATCGTACCATAGTGTTGAGGTAATGGACCAGACTACACCGCTCCGACATGGTGAATTAGCGACAATTGAGACAACAACTATATGAGAACAAACGTTCTAAAAGGATATATTATTTTCAGGAAAATCTGCCTGAATGGATGACTTGATCTATTAGTACACAGATATATTTTTTGATTTAATTGGCTTATATTGTAAGACCGTTAAGATTATGACGAGTATGTAACAAATATCAGAACGATCGGACGACAGGATACCTTTAACACATTGAACGCCGTGGTGGTCACCGGTGACCGACGTTAGCGGAGTTGAACATTTTTATGACCCATATAAACAATAAGGTCAAACTAAAAAAAAAGAAGGAGATTCTCAATTTAATCGAACATAATTTAAGAGTCCGTCAATGGTTGGACCATTGTCCATTGCACAAATGGAATCATTATTCCATTACCAAACGTCAGTCACAACCACAACCAGAAATGAGAAGTGTATACATATTTATTTACCTGATCCATCCTGATAACGCCCTCAGCTAAAGTCTTGTATCCCAAAATTGTGCGGTTCTTGTATTTCTTCCGACGCTGCAGCATGATTTGTAATCTGAAATTAAAAATAAATCTTTGAAACAAGGACTATTGACGACATTCGGTAAATTATACTATCAATTCACATGGAGTAAGAAACGACAAAGAAATCGGATAAAGGTTTCGTTAACGGACAGTCAGTCAACTAAGCATACCTCTTCAAAACCATTTTTAAACGACTTCAAAAAAACAGTTTTGCACTGTCAAAATCATCAACCATTAGTGGAATCTAAAATAATGTTATTATAATCGCTACACTAGTACAGTATCGAGAGAACAACCGATTAATCGTATTGTAAACATACATAAACGGCTCTTTGAAGATTGACCATTGGATCGTCAGTCGCTTCCAGTGTACTTTTATGTTCCCTTTTATTGGCCAAATTGTTTATACCATGTTGTTTGACTCGAGTACTGAGCGATGGGAAAAGTACTAGGTTTTAAAATAGCTGCTTTATGACCGTTATGGGATCTGAAGGCAGATTTACTGAGAATGGTATCTGGTTTGTAAATTATATAGAATTTATGTTGAATTTAACTAAAAATCACGGTTACTCACGTGTATTAATGGAGAAAAGCTCTACTAGTTTCGAGACACAGGGGGACTCTTCATCATAAGCAGCGTACGCAGACGCGGCGACGTCGCTCAGCCTATTCTAAGAGCTTACTCTCCATTAATATACGTGAGTAAACCGTGATTTTTAATAAATTTAGTATGTCTCACAAAAGTTATTATAATAAATATTTTTAATGTATTTCTTTCAAAAGTATTTCAAACACTAAGAAAATTGTGTTACTGCCTCTGTGTGAGTAGTGGGGAATACCTAAACTTTCGTATAAATAAAAAGCTAAGAAAAATCGATATACAATCCAGTTCAAAATACTTCAGTCAATCAGACAGAGAGACACAACAAAATATACATACTAAAATGTACTTGCACAAACACACGACTGAATGTAAACACCATTCATCAAGAAAGAAAACTGACAATTAGCTAGAAACAGTATGGACAGAAGAAGATTAATCACACAACAAGCCTTGACCGTCTAACATGAATACTTTAGCACATTTTACTAGCTATATAAAAAGCTAATAAAATCTATACAAACAAACATACACACGTTGCAAAAACTAGATTAATGTCTTAATAGCCAGTGATGGAAGACACACTGTTTATATGCTGTCGACTTAAATATATTATTTTTATTGTGACTTGAGAATATTATGGTGGAACGTTGAGGGGTTAGGAATAATATTAGGTTTTTAAAATCTCGTAAAAGTTAACAGACTGTCTGTGCTTGTCGCGTCGGTGATAAAAGTTTCTTAATAGAAAGAACCATACGAGTATTTTTCTGATAGAAATAGTTACGATCCATTCTTGTTGAATGTTAATGGAATACAATGACTGAACACTCTCACTATAAAAGTAATATTAGAGGCCATAATAGACCCCAAAAGATTGGTGAAGAAGCGGTTGCCGTCGCTGTAGCTGTATACGGCATGGAAGGATTATTACAGAAGTAGTAGAAGCTAGTTTGTGAATAGACCCAAGTGACTTTTCCCATGAATCCTTAAGCCAAATTATAAGAAGTTCATCAACACAGCAACTTAACTAATATCGTTAATGCCTTGTTCGCATTACGCTCGCGCTGGTATTTAAGTCAAGTAGCGAAGTGCATAGTCATCAAATCGAAGTGACAGAGAGCTACTAAATACTAAAATACGAGCGTGGTGCGAACAAGGCATAATAAGTGAAATACTAACCTGTTACCATCCCGTTTGACGAAGTGGGGGTATTGCAGTGAGAAGCACAGGTCGAGCTCGACATCAAGCGGCGGGACTGCGATGTCATTGGACCGCAGTGTCCGCTTGGAGCTGTGCATGCGCGCGGCGAGGATCACGGCGCCGGCGCCCGCGCCACTCGCAGCGCCACCGCCCGTCTCGCCCAGCGCACCACATACTCTGAGCCTGGTTATCCGAAGAGTGCACAGCCTGGGGACAAGGAAAGCGTTGAATAAATAAAGGTAGAACATTTATCAGAAGAATTGAAAGGTGGTGATATTGCGATCTTTAGTAGTTGCAGTCAAAATGTCAAAGAATATAAGTTAAAGTGATGAAACAGTAATAAACGTTCGTAAAAAGTCGCTAAGTCTTTAAGCACTATAATAATTTTGTGACCATAATCTGTACACTTAGTTGCAATAAACTCTTTAACTTTGACTTAAATAAAACTCACGAATATAGCATATTTTACGATAAAACGCCATGAAATCTAATTAGATTTCAGTAAATAATGACACAGAATTTCCTTTGCTACGAGCGCTACGCCGTAGCACATCCACCAACGTGCACATTACTCATTTATTCATTCATACATTTTCCACAAATAGAGTCGTATTTCGATGTCTATCGATATGTCCCGTCAAATCAAATATACCTCTATAATTGGATAGCGAAATATCAAATTCATTCGTATTAGAATCATTCGAAGTAAAGAAATCCAATTTTATTTCTGTCTCTTCTGTCAGTGAAATTATAAGCGGACAGGTGATAACTGTGTGATATATGATCAGTTCGATAGGGTGGTATAGACATAATATATCATGATTGTTAATCTGATGATATTAAGTGCAACCGTTGAATATAAGCTAACTTAGCTCATTTTCAGTAATAAGTGCCATTATTAGATTCCGACATTTAGCTAGATGTTTAAAGAAACCTTTCATTTATTCCTTTTTCTTAACACTCACTGTCGCAGCAAATTATTAAAGAATTCAAATAAAGATAAAATAAAAAAAAGAACAATAAACAAATTGAACAAATAAAAATAATTTGCTAGACATCCGAGATGTTTTAGAAATCCAATATCCCGAGCAAAATGTTAATAAATCCTTCGAGACGCCGTACAGCAAATAAGCCGCCCACACAATATTATCTTATTATTTACAAAGGACCGAATATTATGTTACCCAACTATGAACATACGGTCAGAAGCCGAACTGGGAATAGAACTAGTATATGGATACAACAGGGTATAGTATAAGCCGGATTTTGTGATTTGTTTCGTAAAAATACTCCGTGTACCTTTTTCTGTGTCTAAGGTAAGGTATGGAATATTTCAATCCTGCTAGGGATTTATTACTTTGTGAGATAGGACCATAAATATGGATTATGGATAGATTCCAGCTGTGACGTAAATAGGATGAGAAAATTGGTACCTTTCATATTTCTCATCCCGTTTTCAAGGCCATGGTTGATCTTGACTCGTAAAATAGAGTATTTTTGCCAGACCTAAAAAGCACCCTTAAAGCCCAAATTCTGTTAGAAATTGTCCCAAATTATTCATAGTCTAAACACCAATTTGGAGCCTAATCTTAAGTCTAATGAAAAATCAACATCCCCGAAAACAATTTACGTAGCACTTAAGAAAATTTATCTCAAAATTAATTATAACAGTGTTAGCGAGTACAGAAACCTTAATATTTCTTATTAAACTGTTTGCTTATGTGCCAGAGATGTGCGTAAGTGTGGGTCTGCGAACGGCGAGAAGGTAGCTCGCCGCCCGACCAGAGCCAGACCCGTGTGCGTCCGCCTTTAAGCCAGCAGACTGTCACAGATGGGGCCCAATAGGATGTCGCTCGGAGCTGAGGACTGCCTAGTGGATTACCAGGGCTCCCGCTCAAAAAGCAGGAGCAGGACGGGGTGGTTTTTAGTCAGTAAGAGTCTGATACTCCCTCTCGCCTCGCTCAAGACGGAAGAATTCATTGGATTATGTTCCATTTTGACATTTGCGCACTTGTTTACTCACTGATGTATTAACATTATGTGGCACGTATAGTTGATACTTACTATTTGTCCGTGCCGCACAATGTGAACACATTTCTGAGTTAAGAAGTGCATACATCCAAACAGTGTTTATACACAACATTACATTTTACACGCGATAAATAAATATGGCGCCGTCATATATCACACGTGTCATGAGCAGACTAAAAACTATTAAATCTTGTACGTCCTTAATTCTTAATGTTTATTAAATAAAGTTCCCTTTTATTTAAAGACGGCTTTCTGGCGCTTCAGGGAAAATTCCGTGCCAAAGTACAATCAACAGTGATATTTATTATGTGCTACAAAAAATACATATTTGATATGAAATTTCTTTTCCTGTTGTTTTAGTTATTTTTGTCTTATATTTAAGTGAAAATGTAATAAAGGAAAAGGAAAATTTAATGTATCTTTCTTTCTAAGCTATGTCAGTCACTTCAGAATAGGGATGATGACGGGGTATGAAAATAAAAAATCTATGTAGTCCGTCAGTTAGGTAATGAAAATATATTACACACGTTTTTTTATTTAGTCGTATGTGAAAACAATACTCACATAAAATGAATCAAAGTTAAGGAGTCATAATTTTTGTCAAACAAATTTTCAAAAACCGAAAATAGCCCAGCAATGCTTTGCCCGACCGAGTCGCAGTTAGGACCACTCGACCAACGAGGCAATTGTCTTTTTAATTTGTTAAAAATCAATGTATTGTTAACAAAACACAGTTGTAAATACCAACAATTCAAACAGATTTGTATAACAACTTTTCCTGATAAACCGTATTAAATAATCCATACATATAGCACTGCATTTAGGTCACCCACACATTTAAATCAATGATATGATTATGTGCAAACCGGTGCAGACGTCCAATGAATGTAACAGCTTCCTGAGGGTCGGGGCAAGTTGCCCGGTTAGTTTGTGGCAGTAACTATAACCGGATTAGTTGTTTTAGATATGTGTAATCATATGCAGATAGATACCGCTTCCTTTTGCTGGAATAGTTAGCTAGTAATTCTGACTGCACGGCTGGGCAACCGGCTGCCACGTAACGTGCAGCGGTTTTGATTTCTGCACCGAGCAACTCTTTGTGTGATCTACAAATTCTTGTATCGAGTCTGGGTCCCCACGCAAAGTTAAAATTAATGAAAAACATATGTAATTAAGAAAGTACATAGACAAACATGGACTCCCACATTTTCTACTCAATGACATGACTGGCACTGTTCTGTCTGAGTGGCGATTTTACACGTGGCTAAGTTAATTAGAAATATCTAATACTATTACATTACTGGCTTCTGCCAGCGGCTTCGCCCGTATTCCTGTGATATAAAAAGTATCCTATTAACCAAGTTAGCTCCTACCGATTGTATACCAAATTTCATAACAAACGTTTTACTAGTTCCAGCGTGATTGTCGGACAAACATCCAAACAAACTTTCACATTTATAATATTATTTAGTGTGATTAGCCCACCACACAATAATCATAGGTAACCGGCGATCCCTTTACCGACCTAAAAGAATACACCCACGACCAAAGTATAGTGTAGTTTAGTAATACGATACAGACTTATCCAGTGAACATAATTAAAACGTAAACTGAGCACATACGTCATGAAGCTTAGCCTGAATATGTACTAGGTACATATATATACTAGGGCTAATTTAGCAAAAAGCATATATGTATAAGCGAAATAAGTTTTTCTCGGAAAGCCGCGAATATTTCGTTCATTAATTAAGGGACCGTTTATATTGCTGGCAAAATAAATATTAATTTAACTTAAAAACAACGATGGTATTACTCTTACTTGTCTAATTAGAATGACAGACCGTAAAGAGTAATTAGCTTTTAGGTTATTGCGTAGTTTTTCATTTTAGGTTTAGGTATTTTTTAGTATAATTTATGTGAAATGCTGTAATTGAAAGGACATTTTAAGGTTTTCACGATATTTGGTATACGTATTATATACCTTCAGAGGTATGCCTTTATTAGTCAGGAATGTCTTTCTCTTATGCAATGAATGCTATTACTATAAAACTGTTTGCAATGATACTAAGCTATGTAGATGTGCAGCTCGAGTAACCGATGTCAGAAGCCATCAATAGCACGCAAAAAACATAGCTTAGCTGAGTCCATCGTCCACCCAAGTTAAGCTAAGTGTACCAATGAATATGATTGGTGGAAGCCAAACGCATCCACAGCAACGTAGCATAGCACATCTCTGGTGGAAAAGCATTCTAAAAACTATGTCTACTCGTATCTTCATCTCTATATGAATTTGTTTGTCTGTACATACATGTAACTTCCCTCGGTCGTTCAGCCGGCTGGCTAATCGCTCCGACTCCACTGGCTATTATATAGGTACAGCTTAACGTTGGCCAGTGTAGGGCTGCTACCCAACTTTTTCCATCGCTTAACTTTATAGTAACTTACTGTAGCACTAGTTAGCTGTTTCAATTAATGGAAGTTAGGCATAGTCAGTAAGACTTCTCTGAATATCGTTATCATTATCAAAATTAAATGTATTTTACTTCTGAACTGATTCATTATGTTATTTCGATATCCAAGACAGTATGTCCCTTATTTTTTAACGGGAGGAAATCATCCAATGACTTCTCCTGCCTTAGGCGGGGCGAGAGGGAGTGTCAGACTCTTACTGACTAAAAATCACCCCATTCCTACTTCTGCTTTTCGAGCTCCGGTAAACCCGCTAGGTAGTCCGCAGCTCCGGATCAGACATCAGCCCCACTGAGCCCCATCTAACTGGATGTTCTTAAGACGTACCAGACCTCGGATCGATTCTTATGATGATATCGATCTCTCTTGAAGATCCTGGCTTACGGGAGTTGCAAGGATACGTGTGGTAGGTTAGTCCGCTCTATATCTGACCTGGAGGCCGAACCAAAGACCCAGATACGTATAGTCGTGACAACCAACTAACCGAGTAGCAAAATAAATACAACAAAAACTGCACGTTTTGTATAATAAGAACATTACTTGAAAGTTAGCTTTCTTAGAGCTTTCCCTTTATTCTAAACTCTACTATAAACTAAGTTAGTAAGGTTGAAACTTGCACAACACAACTAGTATCTTAATTAACCTTAAAATGGAGTTTATATTAAAAGCTGTTCTTTGTAGACTAAGTGCGGTTTATATGGAAGGGGCTATTAACATCAGACAATTAATATTATAGTCTGTCCTAGTTAAATAAGCCTACCTAAGTAATTACTACATTGTGTTTATGTAGTACACGGTATAAGTGATCGTTTTATATTAATTTGATCGGTAGCAGTAGAATCGGTAGAGTACTATAATGTATTAAATATAAAATATTTTAAAAGTCAGTTTTACAAAAGCTTTTTAACCGACTTCCAAATAAGAGGTTCGGCTCTTGGCATCTAGCGTTTGGCTGAAACTGATTTTGATGCGGTTTTCGGCATAGTATTTTTCAGACTTAGGAGAAGGTTATAAGGATATTACCCGACTTTAAAGGTGGCGGCTCGCATTTTAACAATTGAAGGCGATTCTTTATTTTTATTAAATAGTTACTTTTATTATTCCTTAAGTGCTATTCTTATAAAACATTACCTCTTTAGTCCAGATGTTACATATGCAACTAGTCATTACATGCTTTTAAACTGCGCCAGTTCATTTGGATACTTTAAAATATCTTCATTACAATAATGAATGTTACGCTCTCTATCGCAATAAACATGCTAAAACTAGACAAACCGTGTCCTATAAAAATAGCAAAATATATTTTACAGTAAGTAAATCTTTGTTTCTACATCAATTCGACAGCCCTGTCCACGACAATGTCCGGGGGAAGTGAAAGCCGTCTGGAAGGCGCATGGCCAACGCTAGCAGCGCACAGCAACTGGATCACGACTGCCATTTCTAGCCTTTCACTGATCTTAATATCTTTTACCGCTGAAAGTCTAGAGCTATGAGCTTTTATCATAATTACTTACGGTATTGGTTGGGAACTAGAGGCTGGTGAGATTTTATAGTATTTTGTATGATATCGTGAAATCTGTATGTATAGCGCCTAGCTTCACTGACAGACGGACTGACGGACAATTCAATTTGACGTTTCAAAAGTGCCTTATTTAGGATTAATTGAAATAAATGCTTTGACTTTGACTTTGATAGACTTGACATTGACTGATGTCAAGATCTTTTTTTTTAAACGTTGCCCCACTTCAGGATTTTCTCCTGTGCGTTTACAAACATCATACATATCTACATCAATCTACATCTACATCAAATCCATATGCAATTTGACTGATTGACATACAAATTTCTCTTCGGTCTATAGCAATGCAACTGTTGTTCAGCAGTCACGCTTGCACTGCTTAAGTTTATCAGAGCCGCTACAGCTCGACGCTAACTTCCTAGGTGCCTACATTCCAAAATAAACAGAACAGGTGACACACAAAAACAAACAATTTTGTACAAATATAACGGTTATTTAGTTCTAAAACAAAGCTAGAAACTAAACCCGTATTAATTAATTATTAATCCCTCGTTTCAGTGAACGTCAAACGGCGACATATTGCAGTGTCACCGCATTCGGCTTGAGTGACAGCATTAATTAGAACATGTCATTACTGTATTAATGTTGGATGTGATTCTGCATTCAATGGGGATCAGGTACTGGTTGGTACATTCATAATGAGGTCTATATGTGGTGACAACTGTGATAAGTTACGAGTCCTGTCATCAGACGAAACAGACATCTATACTATACTAATATTATAAAGCTGAAGAGTTTGTTTCATTGTTTGTTTGTTTGTTTGTTTGTTTGAACGCGCTAATCTCTGGAACTACTGGTCCGATTTGAATAATTCTTTTTGTGTTGGGTAGTGCATTTATCGAGGAAGGCTATAGGCTATAAAACATAAACATCACGCTATGAACAATAGGAGCCAAGCAGAGCGGGTGAAACCGCGCGGAAGCAGCTAGTATTATATTTATATATATGTATATATAAAATAATGGTTCTGAGAACTTTGTTGTGTATGGTATAATGTGGTAACTTTGCTAAGTTCTTCTTTTTAGTCTTTTTTGTCATCACACTGTTGGCAGAGTGGTTCTGGTCGTCATAGGTGTGGTGGCTAAGTAAGCTTGCTAAGTTAGTCACATTACAAAAATACCACATTGCTTAAAAATATAGCGCTCTGAACAAATTAGGGGTAAATTAACTAAAAACAACGGTTTATTCACGTAAACACATATATCGAAAAAGCTTTAATAGTTTCAACTCAGTTCAGCAAAGCAGTGCGACGTCGCCGCGTCTATGCACGCTGCTCATTAGCAAAAGTCTCTATGACTCTAAATACGATAAAAAAACTTTTATCACAGTAAATACTCATTGTAAAATTTACTCAACCTGAGATCCACATCAGAGAACTCGAGAGTCGAGAGAGAACACACACCGAGACTACTCTAATTGATCCTGCGCTATTCAGATGAAGCGCCCGTATTTGCGTATTTGCGCGCAGTCTACTCTGTTGAACGGCAAACGATTGCATTGAGCCGAACTGTGTGTTCGATGAAAACTCTCGCATACAAGTACCTATGTGCTTAATCGTTTCAAGTTCTGAGTAAATAAAGTTAACGGACGATGATTAGGATTGATTAAAGATTCGATTTAAATCTTGACTGTGCGTATAGCGATGTAAGGGTTCGTGCAAGGGTCTTGAGTGCGATTCCCAAATTGAGCAAAATATAACGTATAACAAAATACCTATGTATATTTTGACTATACACTGGGGCTAATCAAAGTCCAATTACAATGAACAACTATTTATTACAATCGTGCGTACAGTAAGAAGGTCGGTGGTAGAATGAAAAATTCAAAATTCCCACAGGCTAACACAACGGATACCTTGCGCCTGGTAAAACTATTATAGCAATTAGACGTATAAGTGACATATCGTTGTACTATCTAGGTGAGGCGTTTGCGCCGCAACAACCCATATACATCAAGAAGCACTGATGAATACAGGTTGAATAGAATCTCTACACAAAGTTTCAGTTTAAAATACGTTAAAAAAAATTGTACCAAATAATTGGTATCGCATGATTCTTGATTTCAAATCATACAAACGTGTCACAACACTACAGGGATCACTCGCTAATATTACGAAACATTTCTTCTGTCAATCTGATCTCCTAGTACCTGTCTACCTAATACTGATTCGCACGCCGGCGCGATTTGAAAAATTTATAACTTGGTACCATGAAAACATGAGTTTAAAAAACCCTTCCCGTATCGTTTGTTATGTTATCTAGAAACCGAGCAATTGATATGTATACCCCCTTTTTGTTACACGTTATATAGGTGGCAACTTTTTTTTTTTCAATACATAAAAAACAGAAATAAGGTATATGGAGTTTTAAATAATGTTCAGTTCACTAGTAATATTATATATCAACTTAATATACATGTACAATATAATAATATTATATCGTTTCTATTCTTTTCTAATTTATAAAGAAGGCAGGTACTTAAGCAACTGTAAGCAAAAACCGTTTGTCAAAGTTAATTCTTAGTATATTCAATTTGTCTTCGCTACGTACTGAAGAAAAAAGTACATTAACGTTCCCGGCATAAGCAAAAAAGCCTTTTTCAGGATAATGGTATTTTTATTGAATTTATTGCTACTTTAGTTTAATGTAGATACATGTTTTGATGTGGTAATACTTACTTAATAGTATTTCACTGGTTTTGGATATAAAGCATCAACCATACTGCCCCCTATTCCATAAAAAAAATCTCACTAATATTATAAATGTGATAGTTTGTTTGTTTGGATGTTTGTCCGTCAATTACGCTGAAACTACTGAACGGTTTTGATTAAATTTGATATGCAGACAGGGTACGCGCTGACTTGGGTAACAGGATTTTATTTTTATCCGAGAACGCGGCCGAAGCCGCTAACAGCAACTGGTAAACTATAATATAGTATTCAATCAAGTTTTAAGTTAAGTAAATAGCTGGTTTACCAAGCTTCTATCACCAAAAGAATCATTCAGACACTCCTTTACACAAAGCTAAATATCTAGAGGACCCACGCCAGTCACCTTACACATGTCAACATAATCTCCGAAACACAATTGAAACGAAAGAAAAACTTTTGTTTCACAATTATTGTACTGGCACTCGCTGAAAATCAGCAAAACCTATTACAACAATGTAAAAAAAATGTACCAGCAATATACAAAAAAAAAAAGAAAAGCAAAGAGATTTGAAAGGGCTTACTGAAACTGAAAAGGTTTGTAACAATTGTTAACTTTTTAATAATACAACTTTTTTGTTACAAATGTTAAAAGGGGAGGAAAGGGCTTCTGTGCGTGATTTAGGGTGCTTTTTCACCAGAGATGTGCTATGTAGCTATGGGAGGAAGATGCGTAGCTCGAGTATGCGATGTATCGATAGTAGAGAAGGCATCCATAGCACACATCCATAGTTTAGCTGAGTCCGTTTCTACCAGTGCTTAGCTATGTGTACCAATGAATATGATTGGTGGAAGCCAAACGCGTCCACAGCAACGTAGCATAGCACATCTCTGGTGGAAAAGCAGCCTAAATCGACCTGTATCTCGGATGTCACATTTGTGACTGGCTCAATAAGAGAGAAGAATCTAATATCTACCTCTTCTATCTCTATGAAAATAACATGTTACTATAATATAGAGATAGCTAACACAATTCGAGAACAATTTTCCATTTCTCGTAACATATAAATGTGAATGCTAATGTGATTTCGAATACCCGGGCAGAACACAATGTAATATCGCGAGATGAACGAGTATTGTATACTCGAGTCTACATTTCATATGTATTTGTATGTTACATACGATATTTCTACTCAATTAGCATTTTGTATTTGAAACTAGACTAATGAATAAAATTGGAGTGTCTGTTTGTAATATTGAAATAACCGCTTTTTGTTACATGCATACGATACATACTCCTCCCTGTCCCGGTAAATAGGTGTTTTTAAGGGGGAAAATCATCCAATGCCATCCCGCCTTGGGCGAGGCGAGGAGTGTCAGACTCTTACTGACTAAAAACCACCCAATTCCTACTCCTGGTTTTCGAGCCGAAGCCCAGGTAAATCTGTTACGTAGTCCGCAGCTGAATTCGGATCAGGCATCAGCCCTACTGGGTGACTACAGAGACGTGTGGTGGTCTCATAGCTCTTTGAGGCGTCCGCGGAACGCGATGCGCCGTACGCGATATAGTATAGGATGGTAAAGTCGCTTGCAGAAGCCAATGTCTGAATGAAGCTTTCTAAAAATATCAGTAATATTAGAAATAAAAAATACTATTCATTTTTGAGCGTAAGTAATGTAAATATTATGAGTAAAATTATTCGCTATAAAGATTACATCGTAAATTACTTCTTGAAATATGTGAGAAAACGATGAACGAGTAAATACTTACTTAATATTCTGTAGCCTTAGCAAAATCCATTAAAAAGCGAGTACTTTTTATAAACACATTAGGAACACGCGTCTTCATCCGAAAGCAACGTTTTATGATCATTTGACATTTAAGGAATATGTAATACGAAAAGTTGTTTCATTTACAAACGATGGAAGGAAATGAGATTGGTATTCCGCGTTGCTAAATGAAATCTTTCGTGTGAGTTTGAGATAACAATAAGTCTTTAAATAGACTCAACATTGTATGATTTAGGATGTTACCTGAAATGAGTTTGACAGTCATCATCATTATTAGGAAAAAAAAAATGTTGGATTTTTTATGGAATAAAATGTGGCAAACTGATAAACAGATCATCTGATAGGATGTGATCATCTCTCATGAACAACTGAAACACTAGAGGAGTTATGAGTGAGTTGCCGACCTTTCGATGAAGGCCTCCGGTAACCACTCTTAAAGCATTAATTAAGACTGCCGAAAGAAAACTGTTGAAGGCAAATTCTCCGCTAAGCGTTATCGTCAGTTACCAGAGACTGACGATGTGGCGGTTAACTTGTGAATTATGTTCCCATAAGCCCATATCTCGATATTACGTACAATTCTATGCAGAACATTATCATTTAACAAAAACACCGACTTATAGTTAAAAAACAATCAAAGACAAATTGCAGCATGATAACCTAGCAAACTCCAATCCAACACAAAGTCATCAGCCAATCAGCACCCAGCGTTCCCATCCTTTCTCAAACAAGACGAACCATTACCCAATTGACGAATGAGGGAAGCCATTACGCCTGGCCCAGTTCACGCCACGTCATCGGAAAACCCCCTCAGTATGCCACCACCGTAATTGCATCAACTGCAATCTATGTAGACCCAGCACTAGGTCAACGACACTGGCCTATCGTGGTACTACTAATAGAGAGGTAAATTTTAGCGTGTTTCCAAGCAATAAGGTTTAAATTCTAACGTAGATTAAGGAATATTAGGTTACTTGAGATTGTTTGTTTGATAATTTTGGTTTATTGTTACGTTTAGTGAAAGGGGTTGGTTCTTGGTTCATTAAAATCTCGTGAAATAGTAAGACAAAATGAATAATGTTCCACTCCAAAATAAAAAACAATACTTTAATTGCAACGTCACGCCTTTATCCTCGAAGGAGTAGGCGAGAAGGAGGGAGAAGGTATACATTGTACACCCACATTTGAGAAATTTTCGACAAACCGAAAAAGCCCAGCAATACATTGCCCAACCCGGGAATCGAACCCGACCCCTTGTCCTGTAGCCACGTTTGCGACCACACACCAACGAGGCAGTCAAATAATAATCAAATACATAAAACCTTTTCAATATCCACGAGTTTCAAATTCCGAACGAACGTTCAGCTGTCAATGTTTCACCTGTCAACTTGTCAAATGCATGAAGCTAGTCGTCCAAACGGCTATCGAAATAATTTGTGAACATAATTTTATTTTGTAGCCAACGGAATTATGTTCCGTGCTTCTGGTGGCGTTATTAAGGATACTCTGTTCAGGTAACTATTGAAGAAGCTGTATAGAATAATGATACAAGAATAAGACGTCGAAATAATCGGTTTACTTACGATAATGTTATAGACCAATTTTAAAAACCTCTCCAATATTGATGGTTTCCAATACATACATATCTGGATAACATATCGTCTCAATCTTACAACATTTAACGAAGCATTTATCCAAACAAAACTCACACGACATCAATTCAGCAACACAATAGTGAGGTCGAAATATTCGTTGCAAGCGCTAACCCGATGCAATTTAATCGAGTGCGATACGTCAGAGTATGAATGCGATGGAAGTTCGCGCCCCCAGTCACGTTCCATCGACTAACGAGTGCAACCGGTGCCAAGGATCCACAATATACATAGTCACTGACACTATACATATTGAAAGTATGTCGGGAGTGTTTAATGAGCAGTTTGGTATAATTTTGCAGGTGATTTTGAGTATTTTGATACGCACGGGGTGGTTTTTAGTCAGTAAGAGTCTGACAATCACTCTCGCCTCGCCCAGGGCGGGAGAAGTCTTGAGATTTTGAGCGAAAATATTGAAATTCGGTGTATTTGTAACTCATTGTGATAAGCTGGCTTCCATTCAGAGCTGGAGATGCTTCTCCAACAGTACTTATTAATTAATATAGTATTTAAACTTGAGAAAATAACAAGATTCAACTTGACAATGTAAAACGTTTTCATTACCATTCATAACACAAAATCTAATGAAAACTTAGTCCATCTGCACTTAATCAGTTACGAAATAAGAGTTACCATCATTAAATAATGTAATAAGAAAAATAAAGATTACAAGCCAAACCAAAAGATCTATATTTGCTCATAATATTTACTTCCATAAGTAGTACGGTACAAAGTTGAGAGAAAACTGTTCGTCTCTCGAGGGTTGTACACTTTGATAGTGCAAGCAAACACTACCCAACGGATGTGTTTAAATTACGAGGATATTCCACTAAAGCTAAACTGCGAAGCTAATATAAGTTCAGGGAATATTTGCTCCTTAAACAACTTCCTATCTTGAGCTTAACAGGCAAAATTCTATGAAGTATTCTCCATTAAAATATCTTGCTATATGTATACAGATTAATATAATCGTAACTTCCATAAAGTAATTATAATTCCTATAGTCGAATTTCTTCTAGGACCATAAGCTCTAATTTAAAACCCAAAAATCTACAAACATAAAGCGATGATCATTAAATTATAATGATAACAAAAAACAGCATTAAAATAAAAAACATACTCTAAATCCTAAAGGGAAAAGTCATCCAATGACTTCTCAGCCTTAGGCGCGGCGAGAGGGAGTGTCAGACTCTTATGACTAAAACCACCCCGTCCCTACTCCTGCTTTTCGAACCGGAGCCCCGGTAAACACGCAAGATAACCCTTAACAACTACATTCGCTCCACCCACCATTTCAAAACACGTTGACATGATTATTTCACTAAATAATATAAGTCCGCAAGGCAGCTTGTGGCGAGCTGTTGGGCAGTGGCGACCCCACGGACCTGACTCCCGGGAGAGGCCCTACTTTTTAACTCCGGTTAGTACTCGTGACTATCCGGAGTGGCCTCTCCTACCTCACTCTTGCCTTAATCGGCTGGTTTGAGTGGAGATTCGCAAGAGTGGAGTTGCCTTCAGCTCCACTTGGGGGAAGGACGTATCCCAGTAAGATGCTGGTAGGGGTCTTGACCGTACTTCCGGGATTGCTCTGATAGCCGTGGGATGCCCTCCCTTCCTCAAGCAGCTCAACGGATGTTGCTTCCCTTGTCGCTACATGCTAGCGGCCGTTTCAGGGGGCCCACTATTGAGTTTGCGAGTCACCCCCTGCCTGTTTATCCGTATTTTTCAATATTGGTCAGGGGCAGGGGCCATAGTCCCCATAGTTAACCGGTTAACTATTCCACAGCCACCCACACCCATATTCCTATCATTTCCTTTTACCATATCTCACAATAGTCCTGCATCAACCGGGGATTGTCCTTTGGTGTACTTCCATAGTGCATACAGGGATAATCGCCGGCTGATGTCCCATTACATTTAGATTAAAATTGTTCAACGGGCCTCTGCGAGTTGGCTTCGGCCCCTCGTACGCCTTCCAAAGGTCCGGGACCCTGTGGTCCCGTGATTATGTAAGGAACAAACTAATAATACAGTTTCAATTACCAATAATTACCCCCTTCATTACACGATACCTTACTACAATTACGTCAGTTGAATTGGCACGCGTCACCGGGTGAAACAAGTCGTTTGATACGGGAGGCAATTGGAAGCCAAACTAATTACCTTCACTATGAGATACAAGCAAGATACAATTAAGGCGTTGTTGAGAGCTCGCGTGTGATAGTATTAGCTACTGATATTATGACTAATCAACGTTATGTCGGGTTGAGGATTTGGGTGTTTGTTTTGATAATACTTCATTATTTGATTCAGAGGGAATGGTGGAATAGATGCCTTCAAAAACATTTGTGAACAGTACCCTTAGTGTAAGTTTATTTTAGGATTAAAGTAATCGAAATGATAATCGGTAATCGGCGCTCTGATTGGGCGGCTAAAACTCGTACTAAGGGTGCTGGATGGTGCCTAGTAAATGAATGGCAGGTATTCAAAATTGAAACACATTAATTTGACTGCACGGTTAGCGGTGGCTGGACAACTGGCTGCCGTGCTATGTGTCACGGGTTTGATTGACGGAACAACCCTTTGTGTTATCCACAAATTGTTGTTCTGGGTCTGAATGTCGTGTGTACATGAAATTGTAAGTTTGTAAAAGCACCCATGATACAGGAGAAAATCCTAGCGTGGAGCAACGTTAAAAAAACAGCTTAGTCTTTCATAAACTTGATAATCACCTCTATCCTTCACTTTCACTCACGCCTCTGATTAATGGGGCTTACCCAGAAACAATAAGCTGCTTTACCCACTATAGAACACGATCCTAACATACTTTTTTACTTACTTTACTTACATAATCTAGTCAAATACTGAAGCCAAAGTGCCTTTTTTCGTAATTCGAGGTTATATCTTAAATTCTCTACAAATATGTATTTAATTCAACTAGTTCCTCTTTTATTAAGTAAATGTGTACTCAACATCGCCCCGAACTACACTAAACTTGTATGCAAACTGCAAACTTGTGCTCGACTCCAATTAAGGAGTTATCTATTAAACCCATGTACAAAATAGTGAGACGAACTTTGAGGACTTAGTTACAAACATTATACACAAAGTACATATAACATCTTGCATCCACCAGTGTTAGATTCCAGTCCTTATTGGAATATCAACGGCATAAATCTTTAATTTACGACTAACTTTACCTTTATACACTTCCTCAATTATAACTTAACATAAAGATATTTCATTAAAACAACTAAAACAGCTATTTAGAAAGGACATAAAGTCAATGGCATTAATAAAATGCATCAGATGAACACTAGTTCAGGTAACGGTACTAAGTGTACCAGGGTCACAGAAGTCAGGGTCTTTCGTATCACGTTCACATACTATGCTAATATTTCAAATTTCATTTTCTACCTTATTGCGAAAAGTGTAAAGTTTATAATCTATTGGCAGATAGGGGTAAGCTTGCTGCGTCTGTACATAAAAGCCATATTACTATAAAAGTATATAAGTCCTATACAAATTCCATATTTAGAACGTTACAGCTGGATATTGATCTTGGATTCTATTATGATGTAATCTAGTATTGTGTGTCAGTCATGTGTTTTTAATAACTTTAGGTATTATGTACTAAAGTCTGCAAAAACCGATTCATAGCTTGCCATTATTTTTGTTGCTAAGACTTTATTTTTTTTTTGTCCACAGATCTGAAAATAAAATTGTTAAGAGTGTAGCGGTTCCAACTGCAGACTACGTATGGAGACATGACCTAACACGTACGTTTCGCTCCAACGTACCCAACACGAAGGCGAAATGTGACAAACCAGCCAAGCAGAGCGAGACCAGGAAGTATCCTCCAATATTCCCGCACGTGAGCAAGGCCTACAAGCTGGATGAAGTCAGGAGATACTCCCCCTTCCATTTCCCCGGCCAGGTAAACGATTTAGACATATTCGGCATTGCTTTGATAAAACAAATAATGTACTGACCTGACCATGAGTGTCCACTGTTGTGAAGCTTGAGTTTAAATAAAATATTTTGCTAAAACTATGTTTATGAACCTTCGTTGTCAGGATATCCGCCTCCACCAGCAGACAAACAACTTTAAGTGTTCTCAAACATTTTCATATTCCATTTTGCGTTTCTACAAAAATCTGTGTTAAAATAAATTTGCGCGTCCGCCTCTCGGAAACTCGCGTTCAATTTTGTATTCCCGCCGAACTAGGGCGGCAGCGCTTTACCGACATAAAATTTACATTCAGAATTGAAAATATAAAAGCGGGAAATGGGAAACTTTTCGAATATGATGCAGATACTGCGCTGGGTTTCCATTTTGTTTCGAAGACTGAGTTTTGGGAACTTTAAACGGAGACACTCAATGATGCGAATAATATAAAAGTTTCCTAGGCTCCACATGTTTTGGACAAGTTACATCTTCCAAGAGTTAATAACAAAATTGTACTTTATGTAAAGAGTAAATAGGGCAATTAATAAAACTTCAGTCGAGCACAGAATAACTAGAGAGATTTACAGCCTGACATTTTGTGTCAGATGATTAGGTACAGACTATGGTATACACGACCAACTAGAGCTAGGTAGCAAATATCCAAGTTTCCATGTATCAGATATATCATGTGCGAGAGTTATGGCTTGATGCAGATGATTTACGAGCCTGCCGAAATAGGGGACGAATTTTAAGCGTTCATTGCGGATGATACACTGCGGTGACGATAGCACCATGCCTATTTTTCTTTAAACGAGGAAATATTTTGGTACATTTATAAAAAACCGAATCTAATATGTATAACCAACCTTTTGATGTAAGATGAATGCTAATAAAATCTGTGTGAAAAGAGGTCCTTTCCCCGGAGGAGTAATTAATTTGTAGACTGTTGATAGGTTATTTTATGATAATCCGAAGAGTGTGTCAATACTTATAAAGGAAAAAATTAAAATCTCAAAGTCTTACACAGAACTCTACGTCCAGAACTAGTTAAGTTTATTGAACAGAAATTTGGTTCAGCTGATGATAACAGTGAGTTTGTTTGAGGGTATACAACGAGTTGAATATATACTTCATAATGCTAAAACCAACACCATATTTCCTGTATTGGATCAGTTAATAGCTTTAACAAATCACATCAGAAGGTAACAAAGGAATTTCTTGGAAACCAGGATGAAACAAACTCGTAAATACTCATTACATTACACACACAAGGAACTAACTACAAACACATACTGGATTATTTATTACATTAATTTTAAAACTTTAACAAGTTGTCATTCTTAAACTACTGGTTCAAATTGACTGAAATTTTAAATATTCCGTGTATATTCCCTAGAGCAAGATATATATAAAGTTTATGGCGAGCCTTTAGCACTATTCAGACTTACGTCATACTAACGCTAATATTGAGTTACCTAACTATTTTAAATACATTATTAATAGTTGTAGTTACATTTAGAACAAACCTGCATTCGTCTACACCTACAGATCTTCACCATACTCGAGAATAAACATTAAAACAGACAGTTCATCTAACAAATTCTCACACACCTCTTCTTGAACAAGGATAAATAATCTTTATGTCTAAAACAGACAAGAAACACGCAAGCGTATCGTATAAGAATTAGATCCGGCACGAAACGACAGTAATCCCGGATTAACAGAGCCGGACAGCCGGACTAAAGAGTGAAATTAAACGAACGGAACTCGGATCCGGTACTTAATACGTTTCTGGATCACACACGTCCGATAGTGGGGTTATAGTGTGTTGTAAACAGGTATTGGGAAGGGTAGGGCTGTCACCTATCTGTTTTATTTTGTACTAGAATTCACAATCTAAAACAAGAAAAAAATATTAAAACTTAAGTGCAAACAAGAGAAAACAACAGCAACATTCAGATCTCTAGACAGTAAGGAACAAGTAAAAAATATCTGATATTACTTCAATTAAACGTTCCCTTTTGGGCTGTTAACACTAATTACAAAATAGTAACACTCTAAAAAGAGCTGAACTTAACAAATAAACATGTTTTGAAACAAATTCCTCGCAAGATTCCATTATAGTGACAACCCTACAAACTTGGACGTTCCAATTACAGCAGACGATTGGAAGCTATCCGTACATCCGGTAACCGAAGTCCGAATCCCTTATCAGATCTACAGATTGCAACACAGAGGTATTTGTACCGACATAACTATGTTAACCGGCTATAGAGAGTCCAACGATAGACAAATAATTGATTTTGTAAACTGTCGAAGGAAGCAAACAACATTTACTTGCAACAATACAACAAAATAACTTTAATTTAAGACAAAATCCATAACGATTTTAAGTTTTAGTGCACTTTAAATGGCGCCACTTACGCTTTAAGTCCTGTTAGTCTAATTTTTTATGATATTCGGATAGATTACCTTTGGAGGACGCAACTGTGAGTTGAAGCGTAATAGTCCTCATTAGTGGAAACTCTATAAGTACAGATCAATAGACAATGCCCTTGTTAGTCTTGTTTGTCTAAGGGCTATATTTCATCAGGACACCATGGTGGCGTAACCAGTCGGACTGCTGTAAGTAAGTTACCATACACACACCAGAGTCGCCACATCACACTGAGACAAAATTAAAATGGACCTCAAAGTCCTCGGCTGAGACAGTGAGACATCATACAACGCTATAGTAATTAAAGGTGGCGATCAGCGTGCATACGCGACCAGTAACATTATGTGCTGCTGTCTGAGCTGGTAGCGTCGCCAGATTGGTTGCGCAACAGTGGACCAGGTGAGTATCTCTCTATAGAGCTGTATACATTTTGTTGGTAACGGCGACTGGTTGCGCCGCCATGGTGTCCCAGTGAAATATAGCCTTAATGCTATATATACAGCTAGCACATCAACCTACACTAATCTTTTGAATAAATGTCGAACTATGTTTCAATGCAATAAATTGTTTACTTAAAGAAAGAGTCTGCACATGTCTTGTAAAGGTTGAATTAGACTAAACTTAGTGATTTTCATTAAGCAGTTGTGTGAACAATTTAATTGGAAGACTGGAAGCCATTAACTAATGAAATTGAGTTGCTATTGATGAAACTAATTCCAATTTAGATTACTATGTGCAAGGCGTTCGTATTAACTTTACACGTGTAACGGAAACCCAGTTATTAGGAAAAGCAATTTTAATGTCGTATACAAAGTTATGTAATTTGAACTTTATTCCCTTTAAATTATGGTCCTATTAAAGTTGGTCCTTTGTCTGCTCAGTGGCATTTGATAAAATTGTTTGTACGTAGAAATTGTATAGAAAGGATGTTACAAATCTCTGAGGAATTCGTTACGTCATTGCTCTTATAATTCATTGCAGACTCATTATTAGGATTCCAAACATTAATAGATATCTTGGGCAAATATTGGTCGATGATTTGGTCCGGTTAAAATGTTGGGCCAACATTTACCATTTCTTTTGTTACTCGAGATAAAAAAGCACAAATATTTTTGCCATGATACAATTATTTTCTTTCTCCTTCACTAACATTAGTTTATCATACCGCTTCAATACTAATGATACACTTAATATTCCAAAGACAGAATGCCTCAGATATTTACTACATGAGTCACACATTATGTCGGTACGATTTTCGGTTACATTATTTCTTATATATGATTTTATATCAATGTCAAATAAAAACTCAATGTATTTAATATTTTTGTAGTACATATTGCATTATCTACATTAGAGTATGTGTCGAACTTAGATTTATTGGACGAAGGTTTTCATAGCTCTAAATAAAATAATACAAAGCGTATTGTGATAGAAGTGTGAGTCAATTACGAGGAAACTCAAAAGAACAATGATGGTTTCAGAGAAATTCCTAAGCAAATAAGATTCAATGTAGGAACTGTTACTGTATACTGTTACTGTACGAGCTCGTATGGGTAAAAGTTCACCTATATACATCTCTAGACTAAAGATAAAATGAATTAAACGTTTAATACATACCTTAAAACGGGGTAAATAGGATTCAAAGGGTGAATAGATGTATACGACTGGGGTGAATGGATGTTAGAACATTTTCCCAACATTTATTCACCTCTCTTCTGTATCTATTCACCCTCAAATTCTATTCATTCTGTTTTACCGTTAACTAAAATTATAATCTGGTTACGACTACCATGTGATGTTCATCGAAAATGTGTGAATTCGGAATTTAATTTAAAATACTAATTGAGTTTTTAATACAATTTTCAGAACGCAATTTTCATCAATATTCATATTTCGTTGATAGAGTTCTCCAATAAATCTGATGGCAAAAATAAATTGCATTTGAGAATTCGATGTCCAATATTTGTATTAATAATTTATTTTCAGCACATTTTGGGAGCCGCACGAGTGCAATGCAATTTTTATCTTAATCGAATAACTTTTTGAAACTTTAGGTTATTTTGGAAATATACCTTTTATCAAACCCTTAATCTCCCTGTTTAAACTACTAGTAGTATTTTATATTATTTTACTATCTTCAAAAAATAATATTTAATTTTGATTCCCGTTTAGATCTGTCGTCACATCTTCTCGAAACAAACATTTTCTCTCTTTTTCTCTCTCTCTAATGTACAAAAGAGTTTACATTAGGACCGAATTAATTGGTCTACAGTATAGTCTATTCAGTCTGAAATATTTAGCAAATAATCGTATCATTCTAGTCTAAGCTCGAATGGGTTGTAGCCCGCGCGGACGACATCCTCAACTGGGGCCGCAGGAATTCTTTGTGGCCGATAACTTTCGGGCTCGCGTGCTGCGCTTTGGAGATGATGCACTATGCTGGACCCAGGTAATCATTCACCTACGGTAAAATGGGGATAGAAACTCAGGGGGTGAATAGAAAAAAAAAATTATTAGGATTATTAGTTTGTTTTCATGTTTTTGGTTTTAATAGAGCATTTTTGGTTTTAATAATGAATTAATAAAAAATATTAAAATGGTGTAAACAGTTCTAAATTACGTGAAAACACAACAAAATGTTGTTCCTATTCACCCCCGATTTGTTTCTATTCACCCCGTTTTACGGTACTTAATTGACCTTTTTATCTTTATGGAAGTTTGAAATTTAGTAAGGCGTACAGTTAGTACTAGTTTGCTCTACGTTTTAAGTTATCGAAACGAGAGCGCATTCGGCGCTTCATTCAACACGAGGTTAACCCAGAATTGTTATAAGATAGTTACGAAGTCATCTTATAAAATGTAGTACTTATTTTAACCATTGTAGAAGTCTAAAGTCAACAGTTTTATTGGCATATAACTATAAAATGATACACTTTTGGTATAAAACTGCATAACATAATATACTATGGTCGGTTCATTGAGACGGCCAAGGTATGCCAGGCACGATACCGGCCTAGTTATGTACATTTGCTTGTTTCATAATCAACTTACTGTTTAAAACTAAACTTAAATACATTCTCAGTTTTGTCCTCCTACATTTTAATTTGTAGCGAAACGCATGATGTCAGTCTTATAACCTTATTCAAATAGAAGACTGGAAAATTTCAGGAATCACTTTCCATTAAGCAAAATGCCTTCTATTTCAGGGCTTTAAATAAAATAGCACCTACTTCTGTAGTTGCAAGACGATTTCCTCGACATTCTTTGTTTACACAAAAGATACTTTGTAATCAGAACTAAGAAGAGAAAGCGGCAATTTATTCCCTCCATTATAAATTAAAGGAATAGCTTTATAATTCGAGTAAGTAGTCAACTCGGACCACATGCCTACGGCCCATTTGGGACGAGTTGCAGAAAATAAAATAATATTTTTAGTGGTCAACTCGTCCCACGTCACTACCACAATGTACAGTCAGTAGCAAAAGGGTTAGTGTGGAAATAATAAAGTTCTATTACTTTGTTGAAAACAAACGATTTTCTAGGAACTTCATTCTATCTATGATCATTTACTTCATAAGTGACCGTTGACATTGTTTAAGCCACACATGTTTTCTATTCTTAGTAATTTTGGTTAAAACATGAATTTGTGCGATTGCTAAAAAAAATTAGGTAATAAATTATTTAACCGACACTAAAAAAAAGGTTCTTACTTCGTCATGATTTTTTAATATGAAATAATCTATGAACAAAACGAAAGTAAAGAAAAATATTTTTTTTAATCTTGTGTTGCTAACTGTACCAAACATTGATAAAGTTTAAAAATCCATACAAAAAAAAAGTGGGACGAGTTGACCACTAAAAGCTTAATTTATTTTTAATTTCCCCAACTCGTCCCAAATGGGCCGTAGGCATGTGGTCCGAGTTGACTACTTACTCTATAATTCAAGTGCTTTGTAAACTTTTCCGCGCCATTAAATTCTGAGGAGTTGGACGTTCAGGGGTTCCCGTCACGAGTTCCATTGCCATTGTTCTGCACGAGGCTATGTTCTCAATATCCACGACTTGACCCCTAAAGGTTGAGACATGACATTTCCCATCAAATGTCATTGTAAAGCAAAGTCAATGGGATGTGCTTACGGCGAAACTATTGTTGTGGGAATGCTATAGAATTTATGCTACTTTTTGCACATTTATCATCGTCATATGATAAGAAAAATGATAAAGTAAGCACCGTACCAAAAATAATTAATCTTTTTTTACTCAGATACGACATGGATCGTTTCGGCATGGTGTTCCGGGGCACACCGCGGCAGACCGACGTGATCATAGTCGCCGGTACTGTCACAAACAAGATGGCGCCGATTCTACGCAAAACGTACGATTTGATGCCGGACCCTAAGTGGGTAGTGTCGATGGGAACCTGTGCCAATGGGGGTGGCTATTACTATTACACGTATTCCACTTGCCGTGGAGCAGATAGAGTTATACCGGTGAGTATTTTATTACTTTTCTATGAAGTCATTAATTTGGAAGTTTATGAAAATTCATGAGCTAAGCGAAATAAATGATGATGTAAGGTGATGTTTAGACATACTCGTACAACAACAAATTTTTAAGACACAATTTTGTAATGATTACAAAAATCATTTCTTTTTTTATGGAACATCGGTAAACGAGCAGACGGATCACCTGATGGCTAAGCAATCGCTGCCGCCCATGGACACTTGAAACACCCGAGGCGTTACAAGTGCGTTGCCAGTCTTTTGGGGGTTAGGAATTTAAGGGTGGTTGAGGAATTGGGGATTGGGAAGGGGAGTAATTTCCTGACTTTTTAGCCGACGAAAGATTGTAAAACATGTTTTTATTAATTTTCAGGTCGATATATACGTGCCAGGCTGCCCACCGACGGCCGAAGCCCTCCTGTATGCCATGCTTTTACTGCAGAAAAAAGTAAAGCGTATGAGAATCTGCCAGATTTGGTACCGGGCTTAGATATTGTATTGCCATCTTTTGGATTTTGTTTTAGGAAATTTATTTGATTTAACGAATTATGATACTGAATAAACAGCTGTGAGTAGTAATTACTGAGGTTTTATTTATTGAGGTTCCATCCAATAGCAAGACCTGCTAGTTTTAAATCATGTTTAAAATTTCAGACGTTCAGAACTTTAAAAAAAAAAGAGAACAGTCTGGGAGTGTGGGAGAGCCATGCTTCGGCACGAATGGGCCGGCTCGACCGGAGTAATACCACGGCCTCACAGAAAACCGACGTGAAACAACGCTTGCGTTGTGTTTCGTTGTGTGAGTGAGGTTACCGGAGGCCCAATTCCCCCTTCCCAATCTTCCCCATCCCCATTCCCGAACAACAAGCCTTAAATTCCTGACTCCCAAAAAGCCGGTAACGCACTTGTAAAGCCTCTGGTGTTTCAAGTGTCCATGGGCGGCGGCGATTGCTTACCATCAGGTAATACGTCTGCTCGATTACCGGCATGTCTCATAAAAAAAAAAAAAAAAAGTCTTCAATTTTATTTACCGCCTCTGTCTTTATTGTCTTAAAACTTTACAATTTTGAGTCTGGTAATAATTCCTAAAACCTTCTCCTTAGTCTGAAAAATACTATGCTGAAAACCGCATCAAAATCACTTGAGCCAAATGCGAGATAACCGCGCACAAACATACATACATTCACAAACAGGTCAAACTTAAAACCTCCCTTTTTGAAGTCGCTTAATAAACAACAAGAAACTTTGAATAGAAGAATAATATACAATCAAGAAGAGAAACGTCCAAACAATTACAAAGACTGACAGACAGAGGTTAACCTATGTAGGAAAGGCAATTTAGTCCAAGATTAACTGAGGTGTGTCAGTTGTAATTTGTATCGTGCTCAAACAGAACGAAAGGGATCCCAAGCAATTCTAAAGTTATTAATTAGAGCCCTGGAAACAGTGACCGGGCCAGTTGCCGAAGTAATAAATTAAGGACGTGTTGGCTTAGTAAAATTAATCTTTTTGGGTAAATGACACAATGTCTTATGTTCACAGCCTTTTACTGACCATATGTATAACACAATAGGTAAACTAAACCCTGGATTATAAAAAATAATCAAAATTTTTTCAAATATCTATTTTCAAATGTCTATATATTTACATCTTGATCAAAAGAAGTTCTTAACCAGGACAAACATAATTCTAGGACATTGAACAAAATGGCACCCACCAACAAAACAAAAGCAACCAATTCAAATATTTTCTTCACTCTTATTGAGGAAGGCATTTGTTTTTACGTGTGTTCCCTCACTCCGGTGCCTCCTGAGAGGTGTCAGTTCCTCCGGGTCACGTCCAGACACGTGTCTCAGTTAACAAAACCGCTGTGGGTATAGAAACGTACCTACAACATATATTTACGTCAGGACTCGCGGTTTTTACGAGTTCTCGTTTGCAGATAAATAATGGTACCGTTTCAAGAGTTTTTGCGGCATGAGGGATGATGTCTGATACGGTTTTTATTCCTGAGATATGTGTTAGATTTTACGTGTGATTCAGACAAAAAAGTATAAAGGTAAGCGTCCACAGGCTCGCATCATATGCATCGCACGCAAGGGATTTTAATTTGTCTAGTATAGAAACTCATATAACTGCGTCCACTGATCCGCATCGTACGGTCCGCAACATCGGCAATGCCTACATGCGATGCGTACCGATGACGTCATACGGAATGCGTGCGATGCGAACGATGCCTGTGGACGCTTACCTTAAAAATGCACTGTAACTATATTATCCACAAAAGGCATCTTTTTGAAAATCTGAATCAAAATACGAGTATAAAGCAAAATCCAACTTAACAAGAGTTACTTGAAGCTCCCCACTACTAATGACATACCCATAATAACAATATGAGGGAACTACACCATAAACTGATGTTGACACCGGCTGTCATTTAAGGAACATTACACGACACCCTCATGAATATCGGGCTTCAGCAAATTTATGGAAATACACTCAAACACACGTCTAATGGAATTTAAAGCTCACTGTATTGGGAGAGAACGGCGATACGTAAGGGAAAGAAGTATTGAAGATAAGGGAAATATATTGGTATACACCATACATATATTCTTTTTTAAATGTACTTATAATTTGTTTCTGCTTGAAAAGGTTCCAATTCTCCTACTCAAATTAGGATTAATATACTAATATCGACCTACTTAGCTATGAAATTTTATAATGTGTACCTTACTGTTTTTCTATGCGGTCACAAACCTGAAAATAAAACAAGGTTCGATCCCGAAGTCTGTTAATGCAATCAACAAAATATCACAAAGGACGCATTATATTGCGCTAAGATCCTACTGCTATATATAGATTATTTAGAGACATAATCTTATCCGTACTTACATCCCAAAGTGGACAAAATCTTGTAATCTCTTTAGTTCGTTACAAGTTTGTCTGTAAAGCAAAATTTTCCAGAAGGATCGATTTCGGTTGAGTGGTGGCGAACGTTCACTTCAAAAGGAAAATGTTGGGCCCTTACAACATGTACCTTTGTTACTCTTAAATCTATCAGTTACACGTCTTTTGTACAGAGAAAACTATTGTACTTTTTTATCTCAAAAGAAATAAATGTTTCGTGTTAATGGTACGAGATACAAGTATTTTGGACAACGATTTGTTTCGTACATACTACATGATGTTAGTGAAGACTTGAAATTATAGCAAAGCTTTCAGATAGAAAAAAAACCTAGAACAACTAACGACGCGTACTAGGCAGTCGGTCAAAGCACATTTAACAGGCACCGCTTGTGGCTACCTCTGTGCTGCCAGCGTGCTTTCGGTCCGTCGCCCGCGAGGTGCAAGCTTGCAGTCGGCGCACCGACGGTGATCGATGCAACGTTGTTTCGCTTTTGACTGGCGGGCGGGACATAATATTTAAAAATCAAATTTAAATGACAATTTAATTGCTGGATTGGAGCAGTGCGTGTTATGCGTGTGTGTGTTATGCCCTATACATTGCGAGACACTAACCATGTTACCTATACACAAACTGAGAAATATACCTATTCACCTTTTAAAATTAACTTTAAAGAAAGACAACAACAGAAACAGTAAAGGAAAAGAGAATAATTTCACCATAATTCAAGCCGGTTATCTTGAAAAGGCACTCAAAAACAAACGAAACGCTTTACCCGTGCATGCCAACGTTTATTTTTGCTGACAATCATGCTTAAGCTACATCAGCCAGAAAGACGTGACAAAAACATTTTCATATTATGTGCAGGCGCTTGAAACAAGGGCCTTGATCAAGTAAAATGAGTATCATTTGTATCCCCTGTATCGCACTGTAACATATGGTAGCTTTATCCTAAGCAAGTTAAGGGAATGATTAAGAATAATGGCTGAATGAGTGGCGGTACGCCTACATAAAACAGGTGGACTAAATTGGTCAATATTTTATTAGAACATTGTACCAAAATCTTGTACCTATACGAATTGCTCATCAGCCCTATTTGCCACTACGTCTTTCTATTTTAAACCTCTTGCTTTGTTGTTCATAAGAGATAGCTATGAGAAATAGCTGTAACTATTAATTTTATATAGAAAATAAAAATGTAAGGTGATTTTTCCTTCAAGTTACAATCCGAACCGTGTCTTGTTACTTGTTAAAAGCAATAATGTCCAATGTCATACAAGAAAGTGTCAATTTAATACACATCTAGAACAATTTCAGATTCTATAACTACAAAAGAAGAATCGAAATATGTGAATAATGATTCGGCCAGTTTCAAAATAAGACCTCACGCATTACAAAAAAGTATTCTTACAAAACTAATTCATACATTATCTATAACTAAGTTACTGCAGAAAACATTCTATAATAAATCTCCCCACACTCCATTATTCCTCCGCGATCTCAAAAGTAAACGAGAAAAATGAACAAAAGAACTGTTTTATATTCGATCTGAAATCAATAGCAGTATCTTAAAAGGATGCTGCGAACGGTAAAATACATTTGCGGAGAAAAGTTACGTGGGTGGAGAGTTGCGGTCGAAGTGAAGTAGTTTTCAAGATTTCTGTACTGAATAATACCCACGCTAAGAAAACTTGAATTAATTCTAGAATATTCTAGAGATAGCTGCCAAAGTAAGGATTGGATAATAATATGGTTGGAATATTATGAATGTTTATGTTTACTTTGATAGTGTAAAGGCAACGTAGCCTTCTGAAGTTGGGAACCGATACCAAAATCAGATCGGACTAATATCAACAAGAATGTTTATCTAAGTTCACCTATTCAACCACACTATTTCGCTCACTAATCATACTCCTAATGATTAAAAGCTACCCCGGTATCCTATCACACGCTCCCACGGGAATCTGAATTCTTTCGCTGCAGAATACCTTTGCTCATGTCCAAGTTAATATCTAATAATTTACGATTACACGGTGCACAGGAAAGTAACCCGTCTGATCTCCCACAGGTTATAAATACGGAGCTCATTATTGCCTGATTATAGTGAAGTTTAATTGGCGCACGCAATCGATACCGACTCGGCCAAACGCTCGGGTAATGTACTCGCTTAATTGTGCAATGTATCAAAGAGGTAATTGCAGAAGTTTAAAAGAATCCTCTTTTTCTAAGCATGAAGAAGGTGTTAAGCACGATTTTTTTAACTACTAGCACTTCTGATAATGTTTTTTAGCTACGTAAGGTGCTGGTGGCAAGTAATGTCTATAATAGACTTAAGTGTTCTTTTTAATTTCTGTAATACAGTTAATGGAAAGGTGCGTCTGATGTAGACCTTCGTAAGTTTCTGAAACTCTCGATAATTCTTTAACCTATTTAAGAATTTAATACAAAGCCTGCTGCTTAACAATAGCTTTTGGGGTTACTAGACGAGGTAGGCTCGTAACACCTCTACACATGAGTTATTATTACCGATATTCTTTTCATTATTTTTTGCGAGCAACATTTTATGGATACGACCGAACCTTCTGGCCTAATCCCGTTAATATCTCGATTGATCGGGACGTTACAGTATCGATTATCTCGAACAATGGCGGTTGCCATGCGGGCTTCGCTCACGTAATACACATAACATGTAGACTTGTAGACGATTCGCACGATGCCATTGTTTTGTTTTTTCTAATCGATTCGATTGAATAACTCGATGCTGTCACGACGTTGTTGAGGTTCGTTGGAATATGCCGTGATACGAGTCGTTTCGAGGAATGTTTCGGCGACATACGATCTGCATTTTTGTGAGTGTTCAGCCAGAATGATTGAGGTGTCACTTTCGAATGAATGGAACGGTTTCGGATGTTACTTTCGGTTGAATGGATACTATTTTCATTTGGTTTTGTGTTACATTGAGTTATGCGTCCAATACATTTTTGGTATGTGTAAAATCTGTGTGATCCCATAGAATTTCTTTTTTCTTTTGTTTAATATGGGTAGGTAGAGCTATAAAATAAAGAATAAAACGTATTTAATATATCTTCTTTTGAAGAAATTCGTTAGAGTCGTATGATTACAATTTTTAGGCTAATTGTTCTATAGTGTACCTAACAACATTACACACTCAGAACATAAGCCTAATCCTACATTACTCGTATAATTGTTAAGTTCTAATAGAGACTCTAATTCAACAGTAATGAGGTTTCTATTCAACTACATATTACCATTCGCGTCCAGCCGACTGGATGATTACTTGAGCTCCGGTTGTATAGTCTAGGAGCAATTAATTAATTTTGAAAGTTGACTAATTGTACGTTCATTTGCGTAGCTGACATTCACTCTAATGTGATTTATTCGTTCGTGAATAGTTTTTTTGAACAAATCCTAAGTAATTTGGGCATAGAGATAGATTAAGATGAACACGACGTATCTCTACGCTTCTTTTCTCATAAAATATGCTAAAAAGTGAATGAAGCATGGTAGTTTGAAGCTTTAGCCAAATAAGTGAAGCTATCAGTATTCTCCCAACAAATAAGCGTTTCCTCTGCAGAAAATATAAACGGAAAACAATAATTAAATTGAAAACAATCAGTTTTAGATCAGAAACTGCGACCAAACTCCAACAGTCTATCTACTACGGTCAGAAACCATTACCGTAATTGTTCAAACATATCACGTTACTCAGTCAACAATCAGATAAAGAGCATTTCATTTTTATCAACCCCCGGCCATCATTAAAACCGAGCAGTATAACATTTCCATTAGAAAATGTTGTTTTACAAATTGGAAGTGCAAGTATTGCTTTTCGTCCCTATCGGTCCTCCCTGTCGGCAGTACTCAAATCTTTACCAAATATCAGGGTTCGAAAATATTCGATATTTATTATAAATATGAAACAAAATATCGGATATTTATATATCAAGTTTGATTTACCTATATCCATTTTGTATGAATATCATGCTGATACCTACTTATGTTTTTGGGATATATATAATAATTAAAAAAAAAACATTTTTATTGGTTTATTTCTTTAAGTCCTTAAAATCAGACAAATGAATTCAAAACATGAAATCTCTCTCACATTGGATATATGTATATCATTCATAAGTGTATATCTATCCTTGTATCGTTCGTGCCCTACCAAATATTAATATAAGTACCTACTTACATGTTCTTCAAAAATTAGAATGAATCTTGAAGAAGGTTTCATTCAAGACCTTCAAGTGATTACGGTCTACATTTGAAAATTATACATTACGGTCAGTAGTTTCTAAGTATAACGACACACAGTCCGTAGGATTTTAAGAGACTGACCTCTTGAGTTTATTTAAGTAGACATTTCTACTCTCTTAATTTCGTAGCCTATTCTTTGAAACCTGAGAACCAGGCTGGCATAAGTAGGAACAATTGTAATGACGTCATGAGATGTCTAGGTGGAATTCCTTGAGCTACTGGACTGTAATTATCGACGCATCGAGAGGTCACGCCCGATAGCTTCGGTAGGGATGTCACGAGTCGTGGGCGATACCTGATGAGTGTTTTTAATAATTCATTTGTAATTAAATCCAATATAGTCTATTTTCAGAAGTAGACTTTTAATGGCCGATATGATAAGCTAAGCTAAGTTACTAATTAATAAAAAATCTCTCTTGTAAGTTATAGATGTCGGTATTTCCTTTTGGGTCTTCTATTACAAGGATTGGCCGCAAAAAGCTTTACATAGAGAGGAAGGGAAGGCCTTTGCCCCGGGGTAGGGCGATGATGGCTGATACCTAAAACTGTTAATAAGTTAATGATTTTAGTTGCATTCGTCTAAAATTTCAGACATACAGGTAATTTCATTTAACACGTTTCAAGTTGATCTTAACAACATCAAATAGACAAATAGAAACTTGCTATTTCACTTTCAGCATTTAATCCCTCGACCACAAACAAATATTTTCATTTCTACAACCTCAGCTGTAATATTGTAAAATACACTGCAGCGGAAAGCGAGCATTTTAAGCCGTGCTTGCTTTTCGCTTGAATTAATACTTGGCCCGCTACGAGACAGTTTAATTTTCTCGGGGAAAATCTCGAGCGTTTTGCACGGCGACATTTCTTTATCTTGTAATATAATATTACTGTAATTTCAGCTAAGTTTGTTGTTAAATTAAATCATATTCTCATTTCGTGTCTCTTGTTGAGAGAAACTTAATCATACTGCTTTGTTATAAGATTTGTAGTTCGCAAATGGAATATAAAATCTACTTCTGAACACAGTTAAATTATAATAGGTACTGTCCCTAACGTCTCCAGCCGTTGCAAACACCATACAAACATGACCAGCTGGCTCAAACTCCATTGATACACAGCACGTGCCATTTCTAAACAGAAAAAAAAAACAATAACAAAAAAAACGTTGCATCTTGCGTAAACGGTCATAAATAGCGTTGGGACAGCCCTAATATCGTAGACAGTGAGGCAGACGAGGCGATAGTGACTCACGCGACTCACGTCAAAAGGTGGCGCGGGCGCCGACACGCTCTACCTGTCATGGGAACTTGGTAACAATTACATCTCTTGTCATAATTATGAAGCCCTAGTTTTTCCACGATACCCATTGCCCGTAATAACTGTGCAGGCTGAGAAATATGCAAGAATTAATTTAATTTCAACTTTATTTAGTTTGTGATTAAGTCGAAAGTCTTTTGAAGTAATTTGGGGTAGCTTGATGTGCGAGTACGAACTTGTATTAATAAGAATAAAAGATATTTTTGTCGTTCATAATGTGAGGCGTGCGTGCGTCTATTTCTGACTTCGCTATTCTAATAATAGGTATAATTTAATAGTAAGTTAGTTACCCTTATATTTATGGCCTCCTAAGGTTATCTATTTCATAAAGGACTCTTTATTTTTGGACTATCAAGTTCAATGTTTCGTTAATTCGAAAGAAAAGTTTTTCCTGATTTACTGGATGTGGTCTTATCTATTATTTTTCATTACATTAAACAAACACATACACATGTAATTCCCCACTCAGAACATTTCGTAATACAATTTTATATGTGTAATGTGGCTAACTACATAGCACATCTCTGGTGGAAGATCTGGAGCTGCGGACTACCTAGCGGGTTTATTGGGGCTCCGGCTCGTAAAGCAGGAGTAGGATCGGGGTGGTTTTGAGTCAGTAAGAATCTGACACACCCTCTTACCTGGCTCAAGGCGGGTAAAGTCATTGGATGATTTTCCCCCCATAAAAAAAATACTCTGGTGGAAAAGCACCCTAACAATGGTAGGTACGCAGGTTATTATACAGTCAGACGTAGTGACGCGAAAATGACTCACGTCTGTCACCTGTGGGGTTTATTAGACCCACTATTTATAGCTGAGCTATTTTTAGTAACGAAGGGTTGCGATGAATTTACGTAATTGAATGACTTGGCGAAATAAAGTGGGGCTAGGGGTGAAGTATGTCCATTTGTTGCTGGTGGTAACATTAGTGTACACAAGGGGAATGCATATTTCTGTGAAGTTTTGTTATTTTACTAATATCACATCAACAGCCTATAAGTGGCCACTGCTGACCAAAGGCCTCTTCTCGCACGGAAAAGGTTTGAGCATTAATCAGTACGCTTGCTCTATGCGGGTTGGCGATTTCAAACTTATAATTAGAAATTATAAGCCCAGGTTTCCTCACGATGTTTTCATTCACCGTTTGTCAGTGGTGTCTAAATAATCTTAGAAAATATATATAACTCGGTTGTCGCCTGAAGTTATTTAAACAGTCTGTGCTTATTGGAGAAATATACAGTCCAAATAAAATCACTATGATTATTTTTGATGTCGTCATTTGAATGATATTTGAACATTATTAAATTAAAAAATGCTATAAAATGTTTTGTTCTTTAAAAACACAAGAAAACAACACAAACTCAATATAAAACTAATAAAAGTTCATGTACCTGGTACCTTAACGTATTGAACAGAAAGGTATCAAATACTAATTATAATTTGCTTATAAATCGTAACGTATCACGAACACATTCGATTATTTATCGAGAATAACTATAAAAAGTCACGCACGTATTGTCTACCGACGAACATTGCGATGCCGATTAATCGTCAGTTCATCGACGTTGCGACAATCGAGTTGGATGAATCGATTTCTATGTCAAAAATAGACAATGGACGGTAATTAATCGTAACTACTACTGCGTACTATATGTAGTAGTTATATTTAATGATAGATTGTAGTAATCAAGATTGGATTCTAAAATTAGGTTGAATAGAGTTTAAATTAATTTATCAATTTTAAAGGTAGGTAAATAAGTACCTGTACACAGACATACATAAAGAATTATGTATGTCTTCCTAGTTAATTGACCGTATTAAAACAAGCTATACTAAAAAGTGTTTTTAATTTTTTCTCCAAACAAAACCTTAAAAAAAACTATGATTATAAAAGTAATTACCTAATTGAGTACTTAACAAATTTTAATTACAAGACCTTGTTTTATTAGAAAACTAATTACTTGTTTCTGACCTGAAAATACGTTGATTATAATTACGAAAATTATTGTTTTATTTATAAGAAACATTAGCTAAAAGTTGTAGAGAAAAAGTGTCATTATGTGAATAATGGAACACCGTAACGTAGTTAGACAAAGGTCAGTCGTGTTGGTGGCCAAATTAAGAATAACATAGTTAGGAGCCCGTATCTTAGAAGTACACACAGAATTACAGACCAAATGAGATTTGTTTATTGAATCACAGATTTGTTAAGGAGAAACATTATTTATCTGTTTTCTGGACAAAGAGATCCCATTTCTTCTACAGGCACAGAAACGATACTATTATAAGTCCTTACTTCCATTCTATTTATGTGCATTTTTCCTATGCTAAGATTCAATAGTTCTTACAAAACATAAAAAAAACATCGTTCCGTTTCCCACACGTTCGGGTTTTTTTGTTCAACTAAATCGGAATATAGGAATCCAGAACAAAGCATATAATAGTTTTTCATTAGTCAAAAAGTTTGGGTCAAAGTTACCCTTTACCCTATATGCTTTACTGTACAAATTTAAGTTATTTTAAGTAATATGCGTATAATGGCCAGTCTTATCCACAATGGTAATAACTTCCAGACAACCAACAAAAATTTGTACGCGGACAAAGCTGCGGGCTAAAAATGATTATACTACAACAGAAACAAACACATCAAACTTTATTTTCCAACCCAACATCATACATACCCAACGTTCACGCAACAACGAACCCTAAAAGCCTAACACAATACGAGAAAATAAACAAAATTCCTTTACCACGCATAAATTACGAAATATAGTATACACGAGGAGTTTATCAGAAAATATCTACATAAAGTGGGGTTAAGTAAAAATAAACTGATGTTTATAAATAACTGGAGCGTTTAACGTAAACGTATACTGAAAGAAAACATACGATCGACATAGGTATATAATTAAAAATAATATTTGGATATTAGCATACTCGTTTTTGCGTGAGTGTATTTCGAGAAAAAGTGGGTTTAGAAAAGACTAGATGGTGCATTTATTTATTAAAAGAAAAAAACAAAGTCAACGTAAAAAAAAAGATTTCAATTAAACCACAAATAGGTACTTTTTAAATATCAACAACCCTGACTAAAGACATGTGTGAAAAAAGAAAGATATACAGAACATACAGAGACAATAAATGTTTGTGTAAAAAAGTGTTCCCAAAATAAATAATAAATTGCGAGATCTCTAGTAAATACTAGATCTGTGTTACATTCTACGTTTGAAGCCCATTCTTACGTAAATTTCAAACATATGCGTGTTAAAATATGTGCTAGTTTTAATTACCGACAGTTGTGTTTATGACCTATTAAAAGAAAGTGTTGAAAGTACTCAGGCAGTACTATAAAAAGAATTCAACTATATTTCGGAAGCACTCTCATCAATCACAAGTTTAGATAAGAAAGTGTATTAAAGGGGTTATTTATTTTAATATAATTATGAAACGTACCTATAATAAATTGTTTATCTGGGTGTCAAGTTCTATTCTAGAAGAGTCATTAAACTAAGAGTGTCTCGTCTTGAATAAATAATATACACCATCCAGTATTCCTTTCAAAAAATAAAACGAAGTTTATTTCAGGACGAACCTTAAACATTTACTGTGACACCCATTAACCATTACAACAAAGAATTTTCAAAACAAAGAAGTTGTTACTACGACAAAAATAATCCCAGAAATGCTTACACAATACAAAACATAGAATAATATCTCATGTCTTTCACAATCGACACGAACAGCTGTTTCCAAAACACATTTGTAAAAGAAACGTGCGTAAAGAATGCGGATTCATAGTTCGTACACTCGGCGACGATCCAACACGAGTGTGAGTTAGGCTTAGGCTGCACTACGGTTAAAAAGCAGCGGTTTTTAACCGCGACAGTTTGTTAGATAAGAAAAAGATAGAGATTGAATAGAGAATCTCCTACTTTTTGGGGAGAAAAGGAGGTCAAAAACAGAATACAAGCTTCGGTACATTTTAAATGGGATCGGGGGCAAGTGAGCAAACTGATCTCCTTATAATAAGCGATCATGGCCACCCACTGACAGATTGACACCCGAAACAATAGAGGATTCAGAAGTCAGAGAAGGCCGGCCTTTTAAGAAGAAATACATTTACATTTTAAAAGCGTGAAATGTTACAAAAATTTCGAGAAAAACAAACCGCCGCAAATTTTATAATTCAGGAAAAACTTAGGGTTGAAAATCGTAGATGGTTTCGTGGTTTACAAATGTGGTGCGTGGAATCGCGAGCGGTTTCGCGATTAGAACGTTTAAACGCTCTCCAAAAATCCGTAGTGTGACCTAAGCTTAATGTGTATGGCTCTCCTTGTTATCAATGTACAAACACTGAGGAGGATTGTACGCAATTGTTTGCCGTGATTAATAATAGGGAAGTGAGGAAGATAGTGGAATGTGGCTATTTAGAGGACCATCAGCTTTGAGGAAATAATAAAAGATATGAGATACGACATCTTTACTAAGAAGAGCGAAAACATTCCTTAATTTATTATATTGAAGTATAAGACTTGCTATTTGCAACGCACATTGCACATGGCAAAATAAATTGAACTGAATAATAAAATTATGTTAGGCAGTAAACAGAAACCACGAAAATTACTATAAACAAATAAACAATGATAAATCATCACATAATTTGTATTCCTTGCAAGATAGCAACACTAAAAATAAACCACTTACATTTTATTAATTAATCCCATTTAATAGTATAATCTTTTGCCAAAAGACTACCTTTGTATAAATATAACAAACAGTGATGTTTAGAAGGCACAAATCTACTGCCAAATCATCACGACGTTTTAATACAGAGACATAAACAATAGCTGTCATACGCACCTATATTTAAAGCAATAGTACTTTCAACCACTTAACTACAAGTCCTAACATAGACTACAAGTAGTAAATCTGGCACGAGCGCCAGTTTGCTCGCAATTAATGAACTCCGCTAATTGCCGGCGACAGCCAACTTCTTAACCTTCACCTTTCATATTTTAATTAACATATTTACATAGATATGTACCGCATTGCACTAACAAATTAATTAGTAAGTCACTAAAGTTATATAATCTCAACGTTTATAATGGTCCGCAAGTCGTATGGTCGTGGTAGGGTTGATTACCCAGAGACGGCTTGAAAATAAGGAGTAGGAACGGGGAGGGTTTTTTTCAGTAAGAATCTGACACTCCCTCTCGCCTGACCCTAGGCGGGAGAAGTCATTGGATTTTCTATCCGAAAACAATCTTCCACCACCCTCACTCATCCCGCGGGTGCTATAAGAGCCGAAAGGGTTGCTCCGTGCGGGAATCTAGCTCGCGCCACTTTGCAGCGAGAGCCAGTTGCCCAACGGTCAACCGTGCAGTCATGACTATAGGATCGGTAGATCAAGCTATATCTTATTTTAGGGAGTTTGATTTGAACGCCTGTCAAAATATTAAAAACAGTATGAGAACTGGACATGAATTATACAGAAGTAAAACCATACCTCCTTATGGCTTCATATCCATTAAAAGCATCAACGGATCCATTACAGTTTAGATACCACTAAACCTACATAGTTAAGTAATCAACTTTTTCTGCACTCAACTTTTTATGACTAAGTTAATGAGTAAGAAGATTTATAAAGCTTATAAAACTATCCCCATTGTTCATGTAAGCTGATTAGTGGAGACTTTTATAGCATCCTCATTAAGATATTTATTAATGTTATTAATTAATTTAAGATGTTTGGATTTCCTTCTACAACCTGCTCATTAACCATGCGTGTGTATGTGTGTAATAAACTAAGATAGTAAGTTAAAACGCATCGAGTTTCGAGCTTACAATTAAGTGGCACCTGCTCTATTTTATTCGTGTTTCTTGTTTATTTTATCAAGTTTTATTTATCAGATTAAGGGTTGATTTTTTCAACGCCAGATAAAATTATCAAAGTAAACGAGCAGACGGATCACCTGATGGTAAGCAATCGCCGTCGCCCATGGATATCCGGAAAACCAGAGGTGTTACAAGTGCGTCACCGGCCTTTTGGGGGTCTTGCTTTAAGCAAATTCGTTTGATGATGATGAATGATGCTGAAAATTTATTAAAAATGTGATTGACACTTTTATATCTCAAACTTTCAGAGAGAAAGGAAACTTGCCAGCAATTACAAACTTTTAAGTGAGAACCTGCTAATTAATGGCTTTAATTCAAGGATAGAACTTGAAATGTCTTTGACACAATTCTTAAAAGGATAGAGTAAAGTTTTTAAAGAAATATTTTATGAATATAAGAAGGAGATGACCTACTTTATTTTCTTATAATAGGGTAGATGACTATTTTTTATGTTAATATCCGTCTTGTAGATTATTTTAATACATAAGGCAAGTACTTTTTATTTTTTTACGGAAACAAATACATTCTAAGATACATAGGTATTATTATATTGATTTGAAATATCTCGGAACGTCACTTCTAGGTTTTTTTATACGTAGAAATGACGTATTTGCTCTCAACTTTTATCTAAGTATTGTTAACTTATATGACAAAATGTAAAAATACGTATATGTATAATATTTTTTAACTGACGGACTAACTACATTTTTAATTTTCATACCCCGTGCACATCCCTATTTTATACGACACTACACAAATGTAGTGATCTACTCAAAAGTTAGACAGTAAAACATAAACTACCAAGTTTTAAATCGTGATGATGCCGATACCTAAAACCTATACAAGTCTCATATTATTCCAACATAGTGTAGGTCTAGACTAGCTTCAAACTACGAAAAATCTTAAAAACTTCCAATATTAAATTCAAATTCAATAAAATTCTCACTAAGAGTAACAGATGTTTGGGAAAATCCATCTTAAAGTTGGCTATCACGAGTTCCACTAACAACTATTTAAGTGCAAAACTTTAATAAAAATAACTTTATGGTAGCAAAGTTTTATACACGTTGAGCATAAATAAGGACAATGTTAGGGCAATCTTGTTATTTTATCCTCTAAAACAGTTTTTAAAATGGATTTAGTAGTTTTTAGCGCATTAATAAACATGTATAAATCAAAACAGTTTAAAATATTTATAAAGAGCTTCATATCGCATCTATTCTTCAATCTAATTGAACGAAAATAAATTACACACAACCTTGCTCATGAACTACTCTATAATTGACGCACACCGTATGAAAATCTGTATAGTAATTTATGAGATCATTATCATATATATATCATATATATCAGCATCTGCTTCGATTCGTAACATCATGTACCTTTATATCCAGAATGTCAGCTCAAATGACATTTTGACCTTATAATGAACAACGTCTCAAGTAGGATACCTACCGTCATTTACGTTCGACAAACTAAAATCTGAGCTAATCTGTATATTTTGTACACAAAGACGAATATCATATGGCAATCTGTATTCTTAGTACTTGACTAATCAGTTTGCTTTGACTACGTTGAACGAAAACGAAACCAGAGCGCCGAAAGCGTTTTCGTTTCAATCTCGTTAAACCTCGTACTAAGGGTATTGTGCAACAATTGATGAGATTATCACATTCACATACAAAAATACATACAAATACGACTAGGAAACTTTATAACGAAACACCAAACATTAATGCTTACTTCGGTATTAACCCATCCTTTTACATCCAAAAATGTCACCTCATCTAATAAAAATAGTACGTAGCTACTTTCTAAAATACATCATCCTAATAACATCGGCTTAACTTCTTCAGTCTCGCCGTAAGCTCAACGGCCGTCGGCGACAGTGAGTCTATTAGTGGCGCCGGTTATCTCAACATGGAGAGTACACGGTCTAGGTCAATCATAACGTAAATAGGTGCAAGGTTGATTATTCGGAGGACGAGTTTAGAACGTTTTTACTGAGGATTTCTACGAGTATTGTGTAAAGTGTGGTATGTTTTGGGGAGTTAATTGATTTAGTTGCAAGAATTGTTTAATATTGTAATTACTTACTATATCCAATATTTCACCCTTGACGAAAAAAATTTTGAAACATTCTTCTCAGACTAAAAAAATCAATTAAGTTTAAATACAAGATGCATTAGTTTGTCGTTAATAAATCCCAAATTTAATAACCAATGGGTGTATTGTATGTTGTATACAGAATCTGTAGATTTTACTTATTATATCCAGTCTAGATTGACAAAGAAGTCTGTAAAAAAAAAATCAAATAAAAAATAATTCACTGATCCCATCCCCTACACTCAGACACGATCCTCTAAATAAAATTCTAGTCATGTCCTCGAACGTGTCCAGGGTGAATAGAAAACTAAACTTTAAAATTTGATGGACGAAAGCATAAAATCCTTTGCACTTGCACTTAATAGATATTACGTACAATTAAGTACTTTATTCAGAAATAGAATTTTCTGGAAAATATGAATCAGCAGTTTTAGTAGGTATGTACTTAGGTACATAGGTATCTACTATTATGATTATGTTCTCTTGGAATTGGTTGATGAACAATACTGTGTCTAATTCGACAAGATATGACTAATAGTCATTCTTTGACATCATTATATTATCCTTGTCCACAAATTATTATACATATATGTAACAGAGAGGAAATAAACGGAATATTCAGTACGTACAAAGGTAATAAATCAATAGCTAACTACGGTTGGCGCGGTGGCTGGGCAACCTACTGCCACGCAATGTGTAGCGGGCTCAATTCCCACACGTAGCAACTCTTTGTGTAATCCACAAATTGTTGTTTCGGGCGTCGTGTGTATGTGAACTTGTATGTTTGTATAAACGCACACACAACACCGGATAAAATTCTGATGTGAGGCATAAAAACAAGTAAAAAGAGATAAAAGGTATTTATAACTTTGATTCTCTTCCACTGACATAAGTCGGAAAAAAAGAAAGTTACTTATTTCGACGTCGCAATACCTGATAGGTACCTACTTTATTTTTAACCTCATAATACGACCTTTGCAACCTTTCGTCCTCGGGCGACGCACTCAGATGTCCAATGGATATTCTCCATCATAAATCTACGCTTTCTATTTTATTGTGGCTTTTTTCTAAAACGTCATTTAATGCTAACGAGGGTCCAATAAAAATAAATCAACGTGAAGGGACCCTCGCATGTCTGCTCGTATGAAACAAATATGGCCGATTGGGGTACATTTTAATGGAAGAATAATCTCTTTAATCGTTAATCATTTGTATCAAAGCTTCTACTGAAATAAACCATGTGGAAATAAAACATTTGGAAGATATAATCAGCTTAATGATTAAACTTATTTATGACTGTTTATACAGATCTTGAGTGGACATTAAATTATAACTGCGGAAGTGAAGATGTTTTTGTTTACAGTTTTTGATACAGATATAACCAGTACCCTTAGTACGAGTTTGCTTTGCGTTGAATAACAACGAAACGAAAGTGTGTTCTATGCTCTGATTGGCCCGCACGAATGAGCCAACCAATAAGAGCACCTAACCCGCTCTCGTTTCGATCTTATTTAATGTAAAACAAACTCGTACTAAGAGTACAGGTCCTTGTAGGCGTAAGAAAATAAAATTATATTAGCGATTAATCCATGTCAAAAACTTGTCCAACAAAATTATTAATTCATTTCACAATTAATTGAAATTAACTAACAATCAATCGATAACAGAAACACATAAATCAATTAAAACCATACAATATAAAGTATTCCGCACTAATTGGCGCCGCGACTGTCGACCCCATTTTATTTAAACCAATTAACACCCACAAAATAATCTATAGCTGTATTTGAGGATGTTTTTTCTATAAAATCGTAGACTGAAGTATGTATTTTAAATATAAGTGTAATACCGACATTTGCTAATTTAGAAGTCCCATGTAATCTTGAGATTTGCAATCCTTCAGTTACAATTGTAGACTTCGCATCATAACCGAAAGTCCTAGATGTTGTTGCTCTCCTAGCAACCGACTCAAGTCCCGAAGCTATTCAGCCATACTCGCAAATCAAATAATAAGGAATAAGGTCGTATAATAAAGTAGCAATGTTTTTACTACACGAGCCGAAAACCCGTGCTTAACCGATAAAGCGAATGTCAGGGACAGGAAACCGGACCGACCAAGTGATTGGGGGTACTCGCAAGAATTGCCGCAGAGTGTAAACTTGACCCAATTCCGTTTTAAGATAACATTAGTAATGGGTTTTGGAAACCTAGTGCAGATCAAACGTTTTTCTTGGCTTTGGACCAAATTGAAACCTTTATTATTTGTTATGGTATAGCGATAATGTAGTGGGAAAACTGGACATGATAAATATAAGGATGTTATGATGACAACTGAGAAAAGCGTATCTTTTAAGGCCCTTCCAAAAGACCATAATGATCTTCTGTGGTCCCATAAGAATACACGCGTCTATCAATCTATCTGTTACTTAAAAACATGAAGAAACATTACACGAATATGTCCTCGTAAATATATTCCAGAAAGTACCGTAACATGCTCTAATTCAGTTATTCAATTTGATCCAAATTTTTTATCCCGTTCGCTGTATCCATAAGTAATATCCGTCTCGTCCGTGACCGGAATGAGGGGTAGCCTAGTGACAGTCGGAAACACGAGCAAGACAACCGAATTTAACCTAATTTGGTTTGGAGATTCATACACTAACGGTTTGATCATGGAAACTAGCGGCAGCGACGCGACAACAACATGCTTGGTGCAATTAATTTTGAGGAAATACTTTGTATTTTGATTCACAAAAAGATCATCAAAGTAAGTCATGATTGAAATTAATCGACTGCACAATTCTTTTTTTCAATGTCACGCCTTTTTCGCCGAAGATCTACATCTTCGTATGTGTATGTGTCGTGTGTGTGCGTAGGCCGAGATGCACATTAAGGCACGTAATGCCGCTATACAATGTACACCCATTTTTTACCATTACACAATAATACTTTGCATAATTCTTATAATTTAGTTTTGTCACCAATTCTTAACTATAGCTCTCGCCACCCTGAATTTTGGTATACAGGCTGTACATTTCTTAGCACTTTAAAAACATTTCAGTAATAACGGCGCCATGTTTTATTATACAGACATTCATAATTGAATAGTTGTTAGAAAACTTTAGTATTCATTGTTCTCTTTCCTGGAAGTTAGGCTTTATTTCTAGTAATTAATCTAGCTTGTTTAGTGGGTGATTAATATTGAGGTACTAAAACTTTATTAGGGTTTTAATTAACATTGTGGAATTTGTAAAAGTATCGATACTACAAGAGTCGATGCCCTAAAAACTTATCATCTACGTAATTAGTTTATCATTCACTACATTTTGTGTAACGGCGAAAATTTTATTAATAACAGATTTTAGCCTATCTATCTAGATTTTTGAAAGGTATTCAAAAATGCAATTTACAGATTCTTTTCTACCAGTGGTATTTTACAGCTTAGCTACATCTTCGTAGCTTAACTACATAGAAAGCCCCCTAATTTTAGCCTTATACACATTAACACTACCTCCAAGTACCGAAGTTAAAATACAACTATTACTACGAAAAGTAAACCGACCATTTCCAAGCAATCTTGGAAATCAAAGACACGGCCTTAATGTATTCCTGAATATCATAATTCATGTTCATAACTCCATCAGTAGAGTCACAACGTATAAATCATTACGGTAATGGCGACATCAATCATGCGCAATAAAACAGTGGATTTAATATGACGGGGAAACAAAAACAAACCGACAAGGGATCTTTGGTTTGATTGCCAGATTGTACAAGGATGTTTCGGAAAATCTCCCAATAGTACGGATATTGAAAAAGGTGAGAAAGAGGTGTTTCATTTTTTATACCTATGTGGTTCCTTGCCTATTCTTCGGGAATTAAAATGCTGGATGTTGTTCCTTTCACCATCATAAATCATTACGAGAATGGTGACATCAATCACTTGCAATAAAAAGGTAAATCGTTATTAATATTTTATTATTTTTTATGGTATAAGCTGGTAAACGAACAGACGGCGGTCATCTTATAGTACCTAAGCAATCGGCGTCATTCATGAACACCAGAGGCGTTACAAGTGCGTTGCCGGCTTTTTGGGGGTTTGGAATTTAAGGGTTGTTGGGGAATGGGAGATTGGGCCTCCAGATAAAATATGTGTGGTTACCTTTATTCCACATCGCAAAGGGAGATTATTTTTGGAACGATTTTTTTTTAGGAGGCTGAAGAGTTGAAACAGATCATGCTTTTTTCTTTTAACCCCGCAAGCAAATCTGTGTTTAACAGCTAGTCAAACATGAAATGGAAACGAAAACAAACGTTACAGAAACTATTAATGCAGGATTACGTTTCGGCAATATTAATCATTGTCTAGACAACTAGACCCGAGAGAATGTTTAGTGAGTAATCAATCATTTATTATGGAAAGGTTCATCTACTTGTACTATAACTTGGTCTACTTGGAATTAGGTATATTTTTCTTTCTCTGTTAGTGTTAGGGTTCCATTTTTATTCGTTTTCGGAACGCAAAATCTCAACGGAGCAATTTTGTCGTATGATTTTTTTTGCTGCAGCTTAAAGTTTAATCCTTTACTAATTTTCTCAAGTCCTGAATATCTTTATACAAAGGAAAACTCATAGAAAGATTCTGTTTACTTCAAGCGCAGACATCCTTTACTTCCCTTGTTCCTAACTTCAAGTCCTGGTTCTTGAAACTTGGATCCGTGTCAGAGCTATCTAATTTAAAGTTCTTGTTGTACACAAGTTTCGGAGTAACTTGATGTTATGTAGTTAAGTAGTGAAATACTAGTCATTGTTACTAGGCACAATATTTTTTGTTGAGTCAAAGAAAAATAATGGAGGGGACTTAGCTAGCTGTGAATGTAAAGAATTTCGTAATTAAAAATCTTACAGAATTCTATTTGATAAAGAATTTTGTTGGTTTTAATTTAACAGAACCTCGGTGCCTGAATTTGACATTTTAGTAAATGGAAAATAAATTCCGTCCTTTAAAACTAATTAGTGGAAAGACGCCATTTTTTACTTAAGTTTATTTGACAAGTAACTAAATCAAAACCTGCAATTTATAGCATCAAATACCCAGATGTCCTATGCAGATCTTTCTAGCCACAATCTTAACATGCAAGGAAATGAACATAAAAAAAAAAACGAAAATTCAGACACACAAACACGCAAAACATCATCACTGTTTATGAAAACAGTGATGATGTGAACAGGACTGTAAACAAATATTTTCCTCTTATCAGTCATTCACTGGCAATCTAAACACGAAAACCAAGTCATTAGTCAAACGAAACTAGACATTAATGCACTCTTTGCACTTAAAGACAGAAGATGTATCGGTAAACGTTGTATCTATGTGTATGCTATATTTTGGATGACATCCAGTCCATTTTATTACTACGCACGACTACACCAAGCTTGGCACGACCCGCGTGTTTGTGCCCGCCAACATATTTGAATACCGCACCGTCTATTGCCAAACTGCACCATGACCTTTAACTCTATCACTTAAGGTTCAATTTCGATGAACTGCGGAAGAAATGCTGGCATTTTAAGTTCAAGATCGTGCCAAATTGCTGAATGGGAGAGCAGCTGTTGTCTTTCCATATAATGTGTATCAGCTATTATGTAAAGAGTGTCGCGTTTTTTGATAACGTTGTGTTTAATATTTTATCGTCTAGCGAATGTTTTTGTTGTGTCATTTACTTTTATATGTCTTCTTTATACATACACATATGATATAAGTACGTTTTCGGGTTTCACCGTAGTCTGGTCGCTGAGTATGTAATACCTCATACCTCTTGGGAGGTTTATTCAATCCCCGAGATATAATGAACACGTGTTCTCATGTAAGTTGGATGTAAGTAATGATAAGCTAATCAGAAGTTTTCCACTTCGCCGCTGGATCCAGACGAAGTTTCGATTATTTCGATTAGCGAAAGGTCAAGAGTATTACTGGAGAGATTGATGGTAGATGTTACATTAAAGGTTACGTCAAACTTGGGTATGAACAGACACGTACCTTATAAGGTGGTATTGGTATATAATAAACGCATGCTTGTACCGGTTTACGAAGTATAGATATTTGCAAAAAAATTACATTGGTTAGTGACATCTTGTCCATGGTTTATTAACACATTAAACGCCATGGGGGGCAAAAGTGAACGGCACTAACAAAGCCTTAGCCTTCAACCGATTTTGTTGGCAATCAAAGTCCTAAACATGAGTTGTTGTTCTAAATTCTATAAGCTGACAATATAAAAAATATCAGCTATTTCATATATTATGGTCATACTTTCTATACCTACCTACAAATTGCCATTTCGTTAACCAACTCAACAGAACAACGAAGGTTAAAATAAAGACGAATGAAAAACAAATTAAATAAACATTTTAATCAATTCCGTCTGGAAACGGGTCTCGTTATAAAACTCTGAGAGCGGGCGCTCAAGCCAAATTATCAAAAAGTTTCAGCTGTCGACCAACAATAAGAATAAAATTGTATTAATTAATGCGTCCGAGAATAAAGCTGCTGCAGCACCTGACAGCGCTGACGATGTTATCATCACTACTTCACACCTGGCCCAGCTGAGAGTGAGCAGATGTCGTTGTTTATTGCAAACAATCAATGTGATTTATTCTTGTAACGAGGTTATCATTTTGCTAAGATCGATTTAAAGCTGCAAAAAGGTTACTTATCATTCAAGTCGATGACAAATATGGGGCCCTCAGGAGTGTTTAAATTTTCTAAAAAATACCTAAATCCCTGAGTACCATAACTTTAACTTACTGTTATTGTAACTTTAGAAGATTTTAGTTGTGTTTAGTGCATTAAAAGAGTGCACAAATATCCAGTGCAGTGTAAAAACAATAAAAATTCCGCTCACCACATTACAGATAGACCAAGAGACAATGCGTCTCACTGCGACAATACCCAATAAATTAGTACCCGTCTGTCCTCGGACAAGTTACAAGCACGAATGCTAGTACATACAACAACACAGACGATACGAAATACATAAATTACATGTATTTGCATAATTATGCACTTGTACACTACGTGTGCATGTGTGCATAATTATGTCACATGAGGTACACGACTGCGCTCGTAATGTTGATGAAAATATGCAGCCGACTCCCCGACTATACGCATCTGTAATTAATTTGGGGAGTAAGACTGAACCGTAATGAATATCGTGGCAGTATAATTTTATATTATGAAGATTTTCTGTATATGTGGAGAATGTACCTAAATGTCTGTCAAATACATTTTTGTCTTACCAAATCCGTATCGCATGAAATGAAGAAAATATGTTACCTGAAACAAAAAATAACATTAGTCGACATTCACACACAAGCATAAGTAACTTCTAAACTACATCGTCACATGAAAAACTGCGAACAAAGTTAAAAAAGGGAACAACAAATTTTGCTCGTTATTTCGGCGAGTTTCGGAAAATTCAATGTAAGCGCGGCAGGAGAACTGGTTAAAATCCTTCAAGCTAAGCTGTATTAAAGCTCTTGGGTACACGAGACGGTTGCAATCATCTTATAAGCAAACAATATACCGAGAATATTTAGGAGAGTGCACATAAGCTCCTCACTGCATGTTGTGATGTGAGTAAGCGTGCATATCGTAAGCCTACAGGCGTCTTAAGAACGTAGCACGTGTTTGTTTTAGGGCTTAATTCGTATAATGGAGTACTTCAAGGAAAGAATATGAAAAGAGGGACAAATGGGAAGACATTGTTACTGGTAATTAGTACTTGGGTTCATAAGAACATGTTAAATAAGGGTGTTATCCTAAAAATATGTTATTTCTGACAGGTTTAGAACATAGTGGAGGCGTTAGAATAGTTCAAAATCCATGTTATTTCACATTAGAAAATTATTAACCAACAATGCACAGAGCTAGATAATAAACATGTTCATTTACAACACGGTAGACTTTAAGCGACGCCAGCGCCACTACACAGTAATTAAAGCAAGCAAATAATAAACAGATAAGGAGCAGTGCAAGCTAATATTTGAAACCGATCGTGCACGCCACCTGCCACAATTGTTTTATAAACAATACCCAGTAATTTCCGCTTCAACTGTTATTGTTTAGATTACAACTCTTTGTGAAGAGTGTAAGGTTACAAATTGGTTAGTGCTTATGTCTGGAGACCGAGAATTATTGATTGTTTGTTGGCAAGATAGGTCGGTGACCGTGCAAAAACCTAGATGGTTTTTAGGATAAAATAGTGTTCAGTATTTTATTGATTCAGTTTTTTTTACGTTTGACGTTTGGCCGCTATCTCGCCTGATGGTAAGTGATAATGCGACATACGATGGAGCACGTCTGCCCATAAGCAACCTATTCACTCGGGCTTTGAAGACACCCAGGTTATACCCATCAGGAAATATAGACTCCGGCAAAGAATTCCACTCCCTAGCAGTTCGCATAAGTAAGCTTGAAGCGAAGCGCTTCGTGCGAGTGGGTGTAACCGAAGGCGGATAAGTGTGAAAATCTGTAGAGGCAATTAAAACTAAAGATTTTCCTACACTTGTCGCAAAATCTGTCCGTTATTTAAAAGGGTCCAGAAATTACTCTAAATGAAGCTACATAGTTTAGGAACATCGAAAATCAATTTCGGGTCGTCCTAAGCCCATGTCCTGAGCAGATGGCTTGATTCAATCATGTATGGGGACTTTGACGACCGGCCAATGGATTTACGCAATAAGGGATGGGAAAGGGACCGTATTGCGACATAACCATCGTGAGTCATCCCAAATATGCAATCAGGGGACAAAGAAATATCGGAAATGTGACGTCATTGGACAATTTGGACATTACGTTATGGATTAGTTTTACGACATATTTCGTAGCTATTGATTTCTTTGAGAAAATAGTGAGGATAAATGACCCACACTCATTTGAAATCCAGGGCGAATCTACAACATTTTTAAAATATGTGTTTAGTAAAATTACTTGTGATCTTTCCATGACCAGAGTCATAATTTGCACTTTGTATCCTATGCTGTAAATCATTTTTATCAACTACTAAACCAGGGTATGCGACTATGTTTTCTTTGTATCTACAACAGCCTTAACAAAACAACAACAAAGCAACGCATATTTTATTTTTTCATTCAACCCCACAATAGATTTAACCCTCTAATTCGTAATATCCATATTCCGCCCTCATTGACCCAAAACTGTCAGTTAGAATCAATCATTTTGATTGTTCGACCCAAAGGGGTTCCCTTTAAATAAAGGTTTCGATGATCGTGGAAAGGCTTTCGACAGGTTGAGTCCGTTGGTCCGTTGAGTTGGGTTTAATAATAACACCATATAAATCTATGTTACCCTTCACGTTGAGCGGATTACCATATTTCACGCGATGGAATTAATATCTGTCTATTTTTGATTTGTTACGAAAGTGATTTTGTAAAGCGTTGGTGGCTTTTGTTCAGCAATGAACAACATTAGATTTCGTAGCTGAAAAGTAGTATAAGTAATTTATTAAGTAGCGTATAAATGTGTCTCTTATCCGAAATCAATCCTACATAAAAACAATACAAAAAGACTTTTCATTTCACACTGACACAAACCATTCATGATCATCATCAACAACTTTTAAATAAATACCAGCAACTACTTCCACAAGCACCCTTAATTCGCAAAAAATAATCCCCAAAATCCTATCCGAAACCCCAAGAAAAACGTAATACGTCAAGAACCGAGTGACACGGAGCATGTTCCAGCCCCGTATCAAATAACGAAAGGGCGAATTAATCTTTGAGAGTGCCCTCAGCCCTCCGAGCCTCTCACATCGCTGCCTGAAAACAAGGACTCGAGGCGGTTGACACATTAATATACCATCATGCCATGTTTTTGTATAGGAGGAAATGATTAATAGTTGCTTAGAAAATCGCTTGGGACGTTCTAGCTGTTAAATGTATTAAACAGTGTTCGCAAATGCGGCTGTAGATATTGATATAAGTTTTTAAACTGACATGCTCACTAGTAATATCATTAGTAATTCATCCGTGATCATGGCGTTTGCGAAAGTGACCGAAATATCGGAAACTCACAAAGACTAATAAACATGGTAAATATCCCGTTTTAATTTCTAATGATATTGTATTGATATCTTTGGTCCTTAATTATAGCAATTAAACCTCATTCCCAGAACAATGTAACTGTAACTCATCACCATCACGTCACCACCATTTAAGGATTAACATGCCCTTAAAAATTTCAAATACCTACTATCACATCAGATACCACTGCTCTCCCTAACAATGTGAAACAGTGTACAAAGCCAGAAGTTAGCACGTTGTTACCGAAACGAAGTTACACAGGTATCAAAAGTTCCGGCGGCATCACTAATTACTTTGGCACCGCTCATAAGCGGCGATGTTATTACAGCATTAAATTATGGAACAAATTTCTCTTAATGCACGTATATTAGTTGTTAGTTTAACGGGAAATTGTTAAAATATATTCTCTGTCGCTCGTAATTAAAGTTTATTGGTATGAATACCACTGACTACGCGTGTACACACATTATTGAATAGTAGAAATATCAAACAGATATTGAAAACATAAAAGCAATACTTTGTCTTACCCACAGCTCGCACTCGATATCGCGTCGACCAATGAGACACGAGACAGGTAAAATACAGTTTGTAAAAAGAAAACAATTTATCAGTAAAAGAACAAAGCACAAAGGTCTTTTTATTAATCGTTCAATTCGTATAAAGCCCAGACTACAACGTATGTCTCCAGAAAAAGGCGAAGACACACGAATACATCAAGACTTATCGACCACCATAAACGGTCCATACATTACCCAAATAAGTCGACGAGCTTACAGAGATAAGATCGACGTTTCGCTTTCGAAGCACCGTTTTGATCGGTGAGCATTCTTCAAGCCGTATGAAAGGGCACTCGACAGGAACCGTTCGTTAAGGATTTACGTCGGTAGGTAGATCGAGTAACAAAGTGCTCGTGTCGAAGGAGCTTTATTTTCTTTTCTGCCCCGTACATTTACACCGTAATAACCTGTGACGATAAAAGTTATTCCTTCAATTCTATGGGCTCAGGTTACTTACGGTCTGTGTTTATTACCAGAATACAGTTTTTATGGTATTTTTAACAACCTACCACAGAAATGTAAAGCGACACTTTTATAGTTTTTTGGCATTTGACGTAATTATTGGTTATAATGTTTTATGGTGTGCAAGTTGAGTCTCGGTTCAAGGTTGATCGTAAAATATTTGAAAGGGGTTCAACGTAACAAAGAAATGTTAACAAATATTGGAATGTTGTAGTTTAATACCGAGTTAGTTCTGAAGGAGACTTTGAAACAAACAAAGCGACGGTTCATGACCAACAAGCAACATGTTGCACAAAAGACGACGAGACCGTTACAAAACGAGACAAAGACGACCAAAATCTCCTTTCAGAACTTAAGCAATCAAAGAGGAAAACAGGAGACATTGTTGCGAGTGGAAAGCCACAAACACTTTCGAGCAGCCCGAGGGCGGAGACCTAAACAGCTCCAAACTCGAGCCAGGCGAACCAAAGCCCCAAAGCGAAAGCTTTAGCCTGGCAACTCTGCCAACTTAAATTAATTTATTCTTGAAGGGACGTGTGTAACTTTTGAAGTGGCTTCGTTGCTGCTACAATTCATCCGAATTGAGATAACATTGGGAGTTTGTTTTGTTGGAACCGCAACTGTATACGAAGTGGATTTTGGAATTTAATTCACGTATGTATGTTATGACTATACTAACTTAAGAACTTCTAAAGGGGATAAAATACACTCGGTTGTTGCTACAGTAACGTAGCTTAATATGATGTACGAATCTAAAGCAATCGAAATTAATCCTTGTAATAAACTTCAATTAAACAAGAAGCTCCTTCGAATCTCGTATAATTACTGTGTAGTAGGTATATTTGACAACATACAAGAATGTAAAGTACAAACATCAGCTTGGAGGCACGTACGAGCTAAGCCAACACATAATAATCAAACAGACGAGATCATTAGAACCCCGAACATGTGCGTCCTCAGGTTGATTAAAACGTAAATACATATTTAAGCGGCACGTGGGCATGCGACCTTCGAAGGGCTACCGGTGCCCTTAAAGGATATCCTTTGTCTTCACGCATGATCAGATTCAATCCAATGATCTTTGCTACTCATGTTTGTTCAGATTTCTTGAGCTTTGTATGCAGGGATTAAATCGGGAATTACTTTGGCAGATGCTCTTAATTTAGCTTAATATAAGGTTATTTCTTGAATACGTGTATCGCAGAAAATATTCTAAAAGCGTTTGGGTTTCGAGAAATAAAAGTAAAACAATAAGTATTACAACAATTGTACCAGATTTAAATTAATATTCTAAAGCGCTGTTAGCATTATTTGGTTGAGCAAAACGTGCATCAGTTTTTATGGAAGCTTTTACTCAACACGTGTCGGCATTTGACCTTGAAAGGGCTGCCATTGCTAAAGGACGCCTTTGTTTTCACGCACGATTGATTTCAATCCAAAGATCTCTGCTGCCTTTGTTTGTAACGTAATTTGAACTTTGTGCAATTTACATTAAGGTCACATTCAATGTTCAAGGGTGTAGAAGTAAGCGTTAAGTTATCGTCATAAGAATCTTGATCTCAGAGGTAGTCTCAATGTGTAAATACCTGGAAAAATTCAATCTATGTAAGTAACCCACCCTCATTGATTATTGTAGCGCGTCCTAATCGACCTTCATGGACCTGCTGGTGCCAAAATCATCTTTACATCGTCCTCAGTATTTGTTTTCACGCCCAAACAAATCTAATTTCTTTTATATTTATTCAGTATTCCGTAATTTGAGCAGCAACCATTGATATCGCCGTTAAATTCGGAATGTTCAATTAGGATTCTAATTTGAGGGTTCTGTTTGCTGTTTAATGTTTACGAAATTGCTTTGTATTTAATTAAATTATGTGATGAATATGGTAGCTGAAGCGATATACTAATTTGATTCGGTTTTGAATAGATGAAGAATGTATATCCAAATAGATGGATATATTATGTAGACTACATATGCTATGACTGCCAGTAAAAAAGAAGATAGGAAGCCAATAAAGTGATCCCGTCGTAAACCGTAGACTAGGGCCTAGACTATTTTACGACAAATAAAGTTCAAAGCTAGCTGGGGTAACTAACCTAATGTGGAAAGAGTACGTTAGACTGGATAACTGGGCTACGGTCGCCATATTAGCCGGCGCGCATGATTGACCAATATGTTGCCAGACTAATGGACGTACTTCATCAACGAGGACCCAACGCTAGGCAAAATACGGTCCCCGATAATCCTCTCTCCCAGATCGCCATTGTCGATTCAGATATCAATCTCAATTAAGATCAAATGAATTCGTTAGGAGATCCATTTGAAATGCTAGATTTAACAGCGTTGGGTGTAAATTGGACAAATTCAAACTGGAGCGACTATTTCGGGTAATTTATTGAGATTTTTCGTCTGATCGTCGTCTATTCCTTCAAGGATAAATTAGCATAGAAAAAGGCTGTTAGAAGAATATTTAAATTGATGAATCTTCAGTTCGGATTTATGAAATAAAGATGTAATCAAATAACGTAGCTGTCATACTGGGCGTTGATGATTTTAAATAGATTTAGCTCAGCTGGTGCGAGAACTTTTACTGCCTTTGCATAATTCACAAGGGATCTTCGATTTATGTAAAATGTGAATTGATGATAAGACGGTGTGCAATCTCTTTAAAATTAAATCCTTTTCTTTGCCCTTTATATATTTTAAGGTTGGACATCTGGTCTTAAGCCTTTATCAAAGTTTTGTTATTTTTATCGAATTTCAGATTTCCAACTTTGCATCTAAGAAATTTAAACCCCTTTTACTGTAATTTAGAGCACTATAGCCATCCATCTACCCTTTATTCATGACCATCTTACGTTTCTTCACGGAAAATAATTCACGGAAATCTAAATTAATATCCATTTACACAATATTAGAGCCCATGTGGAGGCAAACATAGCACTTTACGGCGTCCATATTAATTTTGTCGGCCATTACCAAGACGAGGCTCCCCGAGCGTTAGCACCGCTGAATGTGAAGGCAAGACCGTCATAAAAGTGCGAATGAAAGTTCACGGCTTATATGCACTTAGCTGATTATTTATGTAGCACTGTTATAAGCTTTGAGGGCTTCTAACGTTAAGAACTTGTTAGGGATTATATAAATATGTTTATGGTATTATTTTGGTAACCGAAGTAGGATTATATTAGATTGCTTCATTGGTACTGTAGCCGAAAATTTGACCAGCGTTCAACAATGAATTACAAATCTATATCAATCTTGGAAAACCTGGTGTTCTATCTATCCAATATTAATTTATTCATACTGAAATAGAACAAGAACTTACTAAAACTACAAGACTTACTTTCAAAGTTAAAACAGAAACCAACTAATCTATTAATAGACCAAAGAAAGCTGGTAACTTAAATATTTACTAAAGAAGTAGTAAGGAAAAACTTCCTTATAGAATGGAAGTTCCAGGTAAACTATTTGAAGTTACTGATATATCGCAAGTCAGAGATGGTCGTGAATACGTAAAATACTAAATAAGTACTAAAGTTACAAACAATATTTCCTAGGAACAGAAATAGTCTCGCATACTGCTCTGAATATTTATTAGTTTCTCGACACTGCACTGCGCGGTTACAACGACCGGTTTCCTTAAAGACGTTGAAATATGAGCTGCACTGTTGCGATATTTGAGGATTGAAATGTTTGACTTTAGATATAGGAATCAAAACCTTTTCATTGTGCAAATTTGTAATTAATCTTCAAAGACCAAAAATAACAATTAAGCAAATGATGCCAAAGCAATGTAGTATTGTTAAGGCCACAACGCACAACACCACTAGTGACTCCTTTAGTCTTCCGAGTCTACCTAATGTCCATGGGCGGCGCAGATTGCTTACCATAAAGTAATTTATCTGCTCGTTCATCTCCTTAAGTCATAAACACCACGAACAGCATAACAGTTAACAACACGAAAATGTTCACCCAAAGCTTCATTATCCAAATAAGGGAAAAAGCACCACATAAACATACATTTACACATACACCGCCTATACCTCACACCTTAAACCAGCATAAAAACAACGCTATGATAAACATTCTGGCCGACACGTAAACATTCTATATACGGAACTCCTAAGGAATGAAGATACGCATTTAGATTTAATTACAAGGCTCAAGACCGAAGCGGAGGGCGACGCAACTAATTTGAATAAGAATTCCTATTTCCTTTACTTTTAGGAAGTGTTTCAAGTATGCAATACTGTCAGGCTGTTATATTGTTGGTTTAGGACTTTTGGTAATCGTTGGTGGTGAATGAAATTGTTTAATTTTGGTATTTCGGTATAATGTCACTGGAATTGTGGTGTAAATCGACTGCTTGTGGACTGGGACCAATTTTGTTGACAGTTTTCAAGATAGCGAGCGAGTGAGTATTTATCCTACGTTCACGAACTTTTCAGATTAATCTTTCCTCTCCCTAAAAATTGCAACAGCTGTTGGGTAAAGCCTCCCCTAGAGAGGGAGTCTTTGAGTTATCAAATAAACCATCTTTGAAGGTATCGAAAACTTACAGCGTTTAATTTCTTTGACCAAATTCATTAGTCATCAGTCGGAATCTCCTGATAACGTACAGCATCATCATGAAACAATAAACAATAGGAACATTATAGGAACCTCATTGCGTATTGGTTCCCATCAATTAGAAGATAAGACACAGTTGATGGATGCGCTGGCACAACAAAGCGTGCGTTTGCACCGTCAAGAACGATAACCCCTGCGTGTTTCATTTATCTCCCGCATAATTATAGTGACTTATGCGGTTAGGACCACTTATGTTAGTTTATCTTTTAGTTCAGTTTATTTATGCTTCGAGGTCAGCAGTGAATAAATTCTAAAATGTGTTAGAGAAATTCCTGCACTCATAATACGAAAGACGCTGTTCTACGCCTAGTTAATGACATAGAAATAAACGTAGGGACCTTCTTATAAATGCACAATAACCAAACTAAACTTGAATCCAAATGTAAAACATATCAATAAAAATAAAACTATCAAAATCATAAAGATCAATGATAACAAACAAATATTGATAGTCAATCATGTTATTCTATTCGACGAGCTAGAAACACGGACTTCACTAGAACTGGAAACATCAATCTAATCAACATACACATCGAAAGCAACGCTATTAGTTATTACCTTCAACAGAAACTTTACATAGTCACCGTCTATATTAGTATTTCAAACATCGTGGGGCTTAATAAAGTGGAATCGATAGCCTACTTTTAGTTTAACGCCTTAACCCACAAACGGGTTAAATTCATTGTTTGTTTGTATTATGTCGCTGTGTTTGACATAGTAAACATCAGTTTGAAGGGTTATGTGGCTGTTATTTATGTTCACATCCGCTTTAAACCATATGCTGGGTTGGTGGTTGTTAATCATAACATTATGTCCCAGTGTTCAGGGAAAACATAAATCCTTTGTATACAGAGGGCGTAGTTGGGAGTTTTAAGGACAGAAGCAAACAAAGAGTTGAGGGATGGCAATGGAAGACTGACAAAGAGGCAACATAAACAGCTAAAGCAAGTAATGGCCATGAAATAGACAGAAAAGACTAAAATAACTAAAATTACGCAGAATATAGATAAAAATAAAAAGAAATAAAAGTTGCAAACGCTTAAAAAGTATTTTAGGGAACTTGTGGCCGCGTGACTACTACGAGGCAGTACTTTACGACCCAGCGCAACATAAATAAGTCCAACTTTTCCTCCAAAACCAAATACGAACGTAATTGCCAAAAGTCTGAAGAACTGTGTATAGTATAAATCGTGAAAGCCACGCGATCGCGATCCAAAATGTATTAGAATGTTGGACGAACTCCAACCAACCCTGTGTTTAGTGACAACTTATTGAAAGCTGTTCAGAATACAAAACTGGTTCACGGTTACTGGGACTGGAGTAAGATAAATTGGCAAGGCACAAGACATCTTTTAGTTTCAAGGTCTGTTGTCGTAAAACAACAATTGGAATCGAAAACGTTTGTGAAGGACCATTGAATCTTTGGTCCTTGGGTCCTTAAATAAAGGTAGATAAAATGTATTACAAGAACGTGCTCAGTGAATAAGAGCGCATAAGAAAAGGAATCGCAAAACCAATATAATCTGGTAGTAGACCATAAGCATCATGTGGCAAATTCGTCTCAAATTAAGGCCACGATCATCTATTGTCAAAGAAGTTATGAGGCCACATACGTTAGTTTCAACGTGCGGGTTATTCAATATGCAGCACTATAAACTGTTGGAACTTCGCATCCAAGTAATGGCTCCCACACAGCGCTGAAGCTCACTGGATGCACTTGAAACAAACATTAAGCGCAAGATCGGAGCTACTAAGAATGCAAAAGTCATTTGGATCTCACTTAAACGATTATTGCAGGCCGTTTGCGTCTCGAGAAGTAACTAAGTGTCCATTACAAGCTTTTTTCCTCGTTAAAGTCCCACTACGGACTCGTGTAAGGTGAAGCTTAGACTTTATAGTGATAAGCCAATGGGTTGAAAAAATGCAATGATGTAGAAACAGTCTATAAAAGTTGTAGTGTTTGCAGTGATATACAACGATAGTTTAGATAAAGAGAACATTTTGCAGGCAAATTTTTGAAAATATTTTTTTCTACCTAATACACACAGCGGCATTTCTTTATATATCAACATCAACCGAATATATTGCAAGATATAGCCTCACAAATATACAAGCATAAAATAATGTGCAAGATAAAGCTAAGTTTCATTTGAAAGCTGTGCAGACAGACTTGTAGACGGTAATTATACTAGCGGAAAATAATAGCTTGCTTCAGCGGATGCAAAACCAGCTCTTAACAATACCAGCTTTGATTTTATAACCAACAAAATACGGAGAACACTACAGCAAAGACGTTCATAAATAATATTCTAACGTCTTGCGCGAGAAATGCGAAATTTATTCTGGGAAGAAAGTGATAAAAATTGTCTCCATTTTTATTTTCTTAAATTGTCTTTTCCAGTATAGGAATAATGCAAAAAAAGGACTTTGAAACAAGTATATTTTAGAAGAAGTAGTTAAATGTCATGATGGCCCGGTGGTTTAAGACGCCCGCTTCTCATGCATGAGAGTGCGGGTCCCAAACCTACCAACGGCAAGTAAGATTATTTAGACACCAATGACAAACGGTAAAGAAAAAAACGTGAGGAAACCTGGGCCTATAATTTTTAATTATAAGTTTAAAATCGCCAAGTCGCATTGAGCAAGCATGGTTATTAATGCTCAAACTTGCTCTGTGTAAGAAGAGACCTTTGGTCAGTAGTGGCCACTTACATGCTGATACTGATGATGTAAATTGTCTTTTCCAGTATAAGAATAAAGCATAAAAGGTATTTTTTCTAACATGTATGCCTTAAACAGCATCGTTAAATAACGGTTAAACTATCTTCTTCAATAAATCTTACTGAACATCACCTATCAGGTCATGAACTATTTTCGCTTCAAAACTTTTTAAGTTCAGGTTAGCTAGACAATAAGTCGCCGCCAAGCCTCGATTAGAGTTTTATGACGCAAATCAAAGTTAATGACTTGAAAACTAAACCAGAGTGATAAGTTACGGTAGTTGGAATTATTTTAACTAGTAACAGTAAATAGAATAGATACTCCATTGATTTAGTTTAATCTTGTTTCAGGTACAAGTAGGGTAATGCTAGTTTTTAACGTAACGTAGTTCATGATATCAACGGTGAAGTATCAATACCTCCTAACTACAAAAGTTCATACACAAATTGAAAAAACCATTTCATTTCTTGGTTTTTGTACATTACTTACTATTTCGATTAATTTCTTTATAAAAAATATCAGTTATGAGGTTTTTTGTCCTTCTCTAAAGGACCAATAACGACAATATGGATATAGCACATATCTGATATGTGTTAGTCCCAATATCTGATAGGTCACTACCAAAATATTTGTTAAAAACATGGAGTTAGAATTCAAATCTCAAAGTACCACAATTTTCACCAATTTGCAATGTTATTTACCATGTTAATGAAGCATCAGAATTTATTCAAATTAATTTAACAGAGACTTGCAAAGGTTGCTTATTGAAATAGATTAGCCGAGTCTTAACTTTTCGCTGAAATGGCGCAGTCCTCAAAATGAAATCTTAATAACTTTGAATGTAAAATGAGAACATTTAGTAGTTTCTCAGAAACCGCAAACCTACAGCTGTATTTAAGTAGAAAAGGCTTCTCCTGCGGTGAAATTCCTGAGGCACTAGCCTGGTAGGGTTGTCTACAAAAGTACAATTTTGCCTTTTACAACGTCTCTTTACAAGTTAATTGAGGTTTACCGTTGACATTTTCGTACTAAAATCAAATACGTAAGCATTACATTTCTTAACGGCTTCATTACAATTTCATATCTTCTTAAGAAGTACAAAATATCTGGCTGCACAAACGGTTTCTGGTTTACGTTCGCCAACCCTAGTTTTAAAGCGGCTTTTCTCAGCATTTTATTTATACTGGCTTTACATCTAGCTTCTGCACCAACATCTTTGAACGTCGTGTGAATGTCGATGTTTTTTTTTAATCTGCTTTAGAATTCTCAGCAAGCCGCTTTTCATTTCTGCAATTTTATTTTGACAACTACTAACAGTACTTTTAATGTTTTCAGTTATAAGAAAATTGTCTTCTGCTTTATTGTGGTTACTTGCCAAATCAATACAAATAAACAAGTCTAGTTAAGAATATACTTCTTTTACTGCCGCACTCAGAGACATTTAAGATTGCTTAAAATTTTCCTTAGCAACGATTTTGTTCGAATATAGTTGGTAAGACTGGGTTAAGTAATCATTAAATGATTCTGAGTACGGCGGTTAGAGAATTACACAAGGCACACACATACAACTCCTGATTTGAATAGAAAAATTAAATAAACATCAACAATAATCCAGTCAAAGCAAACATAGAGCTAGGTTACCTGACAGATATAACATTACACTTAACACCAGATTAACTAGTACTAAGCATACGTACGAAGCCTTGCAAAAAGTCACACAAGATTATGCAATACTGGAAAGAGATCGTGCTAATGACTATCTAGAACTTCAGTACCAAGTTAAATCACTTAGGAGTTAAGTAATACTTGCTAAGCGCTAACAATGCACCATAACACATCATCTTTGTTTGTTCACACAAATAAAGACTTTAAGTCTTCTAATTAAGACATAATAATCATTAACGCACCTCAATTTATCCAATTTCATAATGATAATGATGTTAATAAAGCCACAAGTAATGAACCAGTAATTGTATCGTTCACACATCGGACACCTACACAGTCGCCAAATGACTCATTTAAACGTAACAGATAAAAGGGTGTAAGCGTAAAAGCTCGTTTGTTTAAAATTGGATCCTATCGTGAAGAGAATATCGATGAAAATAGGATTGTCGGTATTGGGTGTGACGAAATCGATGACAAGCTTTCAGCAGAACGTTTATTTATATTGGATGAAGATGTACCTGAAACAAAAGAATTCGTTTGTTAATAACAGATATACAGTTGGAAGAATTTTCGTAAATAACGGTGCAATGCAGTCGGGCAGAAATGGTACAGAGTATAAAAAAAAACATCATTAGAATTTCAGAAAACATCTGCTTGAGCCCATTATAGCAGAAAGTAGGATAACAAAAAAAGTCAGGGGTAAAAGGTAACCCAAACACAATGTGAAATGGAAGAATAATAGTGGACCCGTACGACTCTGTCGTATATCATGTTGAATTAAAATTACGTTGACAAGAATTTACGAGTGTTTTTGAAAACGTTGCCCGACACTAGAATTTTCTCCTGTGTCGTGGGTGAGTTTCTAATCATACAAATTTATATACACATCACAACCAGAACCACAATTTGTAGATAACACAAAGAGTTGTTCCGTGCGAGAATCGAATCCCACGTTGCGCGGCCACCGCTCCAACCGTGGAGTCAAGTGTTAGTGGCAGACCATCACGGACGACTAATCCAAAGAGCAGCTTGAGTTTAATGATCAACTTCAATAACTAATCTATTAGTATATATAGCTAAAAGATAGAGAATTTTGATAAAATTGGCGAACATTTTATCACTACTAACCAAATCTACTGACAGGTGTAGAAGTAATTGAAGTTGGCCGTAAATGCTTAAACCAATTAAAACCACTATAACTGTTAATTGCTTTTCCAAACCACGAAGTAACTCACAGCCTACGTGAACTCAGTTTAAGAAAACAAGAGTCAGATTCCCAATCACACTCGACGTTGGCACACGTAAAATGCAAATATTATTACTGGCATCAGTTCAATTTGTAATCGATTTTATAATCGTTGTTATCGAGTGACATTATAAACGATGTTTACTAGCGAAGTATCGATTAAATCAGCGCTCTGCATGATTGCACTGATAGTAGAAAAGTTTACTTTTATTGTAGTCTTTAGGATTTTAAAGACATATCCAATTTTGGGATGATGAATAATTCTAACAATGAAATGTTGAAAAATAATGCTGGACGTTTTATAAGTTTTACATCAATGGCTATCTAAAAATAAACCGTAGATATTTCTTCAAAGGTTAAAGCAATGAACTATATAAAATTCAATATCAAACCACACTCGTAAAAACCTCTAAGGCTCATAGGTAACTTTGTTTACTACGAAGACCAGAGAGCTCATAAAATTCTCCAAACAGAACAATAAAAACTGACAATAAAAAAATAATACTTTGTCTTATATAATCTGAAGCAAATGGCTGGAATATTTTTAAATAAACCACCTCTTTATTCTCCATGGCTTTCACAGAAACTAGGAAACTGGATAAGACTATGTAGTAGACAGGCCAAATTCCGTAGAGGGTAGTGACTTGGTATGTGAGGTCATATCTAGCTCGATTACGTTAACTCTACGTAATATAATGTTGGTAGAAGTTCCCTGGTATCACGCCGCTTGGACTGAATAACAATGAGCTGAACCAATAGTTTTAGTTCTGTACAATTTGTAGAACGGTATTAGGCAGTTGTCCCACCAACCGCGAGTGAACGACTAACTATCGGCTATTTTCTCGCTCAAGAAACGTACAATAGATATACTTTCCGTGTAAACAAAAGAGATGCATATACAAATAGTTGATCGCTGACTGTTCACACTGCCGGCGAGTGCTCGCTTCACTTGTTTGTTTTTGTTTTCACTCGTTTTCACTCGTTTCTAGTTCTAGCTCTACTCGTTACTCGTTCATCGTTGCCGGTGGGACAACTGCCTTATGTAGACCGCGTTATAAGTTCTAAAATAAGTAAAAACACTGAATTACCTTCACAATACAGGGTGTCCCTGAAGTCGACGTCCAACCGGCACCAGATGATCGGCAAGGTTCCAAATGTTATCAGAAAAATATAAAAAAAATTCTAAGTCTTACAGTTTTTAAATTACAGTGACTTATGTGTTATCCACGAAAAAGTACACCCTGTGCCAGTCTTTTGACTCTTGTTGCTACAAATCCTTATTTTTTCGTCTGCAGTCTTCCTTACATTATCCTGAATAGTGCTCCAGTAATATGGAATCATAAATTCTTAGCCAACTGCTTTAGATTGGAAAACATTGTTAGTTTTAGAGGAACCAAATACTCTGAATAAAATTTTCACCTATTTAAGTGACTGTACTGAATAAATTATGTATGGCGCTAGTAGTGGCAAATTTCACCAAAGTTGGCGCATTTAATAAGGATTATAAAATGGTATAGCACTTTGCACATTATTTCTTAAATTCGACAAAAAAAAGATTTTTCAACGAAACTCCGTTTCGATGAATTTATTTGAACTCACTAATATTTCTTCTAGTGTACTCAAATCATACGTTACAACCTCGTATGCACTAGACAACACTTTGCACGCGATTTGTTATCGTCATGATGAAAATCAGCGAGGATCTCTTGTCAAACAATATTGTCTGTTTACCCGTGATTTCGCTTGCAGCAGTTCGTCGGCAATATTATCGCTAGACGAACTGGTGTTGTTACATCTCGAGCCATCGTACCCGGGCTTCGGCATTTTAGCTGAGTCCTGGCTTTTTTGCGCCGTGTTAATTATTTATTTTTTAAATTATTTTTTGCTTTACCTGCAATTCCTTGTAACTGTGCAAATAACTCTTTCTCGACAAACTAAAGAATATTTGATGCTTCATCCCGCATTTGATCACAAGGCATGAACACGTAATTTAATCGGAGACTTCACCCATTTCGTTTTTTTTTTATTGATGGGGAAATGACGAGTAATTGTACGTAAGGGCTCATGTACACCATACCGCTACCGCGTCGATATGCTGTGTACATGAATCTGCCGCGTCCGTTCCTTTTGATTTTACTACACATTTGATAATGTGTTTGATGCACTATGAACATCATATTGCAATCATTAAATATTATTTAGTGAAACATGATACACAAAATCAGTTCCTCTAGTAAGTCTAGTAATATTGCCGACGAATGCTGCAAGCGAAATCACGGGTAAACAGACAATATTGTTTGACAAGAGATCCTCGCTGATTTTCAACATGACGATAACAAATCGCGTGCAAAGTGTTGTCTAGTGCATACGAGGTTGTAACGTATGATTTGAGTACACTAGAAGAAATATTAGTGTGTTCAAATAAATTCATCGAAACGGAGTTTCGTTGAAAAATCTTTTTTTATGTCGAATCAAAGAAATAATGTGCAAAGTGCTATACCATTTTATAATCCTTATTCAATGCGCCAACTTTGGTGAAATTTGCCACTACTAGCGCCATACATAATTTATTCAGTACAGTCACTTAAAGTAAGGTGAAAATTTTATTCAGACTATTTGGTTCCTCTAAAACTAACAATGTTTTAAAATGCAGTTGGCTAAGAATTTATGATTCATATTACTGGAGCACTATTCAGTAATGTAAGGAAGACTGCAGACGAAAAAATAAAGATTTGTAGCAACAAGAGTCAAAAGACTGGCACAGGGTGTACTTTTTCGTGGATAACACATAAGTCACTGTAATTTAAAAACTGTAGGACTTAGAATTTTTTTTGATATTTTTCTGATAACAGTTGAAACCTTGTTGATCTTCTAGTGCCCGTTGGACACGATTTCAAGCACCCTGTATAACCTGAGAGTGGATTTAAGTTAACAAAGAGAAGACAACGAAATGGGACAGAAAGTAAGAATTCCTCGATCGACATTTTTACAGATGTCAAACAAAACATGACATGGCTTATACACAAATTACATTTTAGGTAACCAATCCCTTTAACAAAGCATAACATTCTAATACGAGACGCAATAACACATAGTATTCTGTAGATACATTCATGTAGAACCCACACAGGTTGTTCCAACCGTGGGTGTTACAAAAACTGTAACATTTTTTACATTTCTAATTTAGAATTCGCATAACTTTTGTTTATCAAATGTACAACGTGAAAGGGCAATGTGGGTTTGAGTTAACGCTATTGGACGTACCGGAGGGACGAGGGCTACAATTAGCTTGAAGTAGGCGAAATTTTCGCGAATAAAGTGAAAAACAACAACTTAATTCCTAGAAGAAAAACAAAAATGTAAGTTTCTGTCTTGAAGTAAATAAAGTAATGATAAGGCAGCATCGTGCTCCAAGCCTTCAATTAAACCATCCCACGGATTGCGAACAGCTCGCATCACGACCAAGCTCAGTTCGTGGACAATGTCAGATAATTGATTTTAAAATAAGCCTTTGTTCTTTACTTACAATGTGTTAACATGCATTGTTCCATTTCGGGATAGCTTCATTGAAGGCCGAAATGTCGATGAATGCAACACACTTATTTGTATGCAAGACGATGTACAAAATCTGATTGTCATTGTGAACGCGAAAGTTTTAAGTATAGGCTTGTTTATCAGAAATTACTAAACGGAAAATGATGACGATTTGCAAAATGGATCAATAAAAATGTCTGTTACATTTCCCATTATTACAGCATGTTACATTTTAAAATAATGTGTCCAGTAGCATCATTTATCTATATTAAGATCAGATACTCTGGAATTAATTAAGTCAATATTTCACAAACATTAACACTCACCAAATTTAGGAGCGAGCATGATAACGGATCAGAAATGGAAGTGAATTCACTCGACTGAACCGAAAACACATAAATCAACGCTAATGTTCCCGAACCAAAACAATTCTCCAAATGTAAACCATTTTACATTGTGAGTGTGTCATCAGATGCACGGAATGGAGGTAAACGCTGTGAAAAATGAGCCAGCCTCAATCGTCCTAACGACACTATGTATCTTTCTCGTCAACACGTAGAAAAAGATATTAAATTGAAATCAGTTTGATATCCAACTGATGATTTAAGTAATGTTCAAGGTAAAGCAAATAATGGGAATAAAACACAAGCAAATGAACCAGTACTCCTTCAAAGAGCAAAAGCTATTTCTGTACAACAAAGTGCTACGAGAAAAACTAACAAGAACACAATTAGTTCTACTAACTTTGAAAGCAAGCATGGACGGCTTTAAATGCGTGCCGTATGCATCTTTAGAATTTTCACTAATTAGTCAGGGTGTTTCTAAGTTTCAAATAATTTGTTCAAGCGAACCATAAAAGAATTTTATGTGTGTAGCTGAAACAACTTCGCACCATTTGATCGTGTCCGTTAATTTTACTACGTGAACAAATTCTTTGAATGAAGAAAGTATTTTCGTGTTTATTTTTGTGGACGGCTACTATTTCGGATTTTGTGAGGTATTTGCGGCACTAGAAGTGTGGTGGTATAATTTGAACACTTCACATTAGTTAGCCTAATTAAAAAGTAGTAAATGGCAATTTTAAACTAGAATTTATTGTTTGACGCTAGATCTGGAAAGGAAAGAATAACACTTGAGAATTTGTCAGCAATTCATTAAGAATCTAAAGAAAGGAAACACAAATGTTATAAAAAGAACAGCACTTAACCGTAACAGCATATGCCCTCCAAAATATGCTTTTAAAACATAAAAGAAAACTCAGAATAAATTCATAAAAATGAGACACACAAAAGACAACAGAGAAAAATCTGAAGCACAAAGAAACTGAGAGTGCCTCAGAAACAACGCGCAGCGCTCGTATTGTTAAAACTTAGTACATTTGCCTCCGACCTTAAAAGAAGCTAGCAATTACTTACACAACACCTAGTATTTTACTTGAACTTGGCAAACTGGACGTAACATTGAGCTAACGTGCAGTTGGCACGCGCTCCCCGAGGGCGCGGCTTAAAGGGGACTCGAGAAATTGACACAATATAGTATCCACTCGTCTCTCTTGCCCCAGATTAACTTGCATACATTCCAAGACAATAGGTTCAGCTGTGTCACTGATTTCTATGTGAGCACCATTTGATTATTCCAAACTCATTGAACTAATCAATCACTATAAAATTATAGTGTTTGTCTTTGATATATTTACCATTAACCGCATATTGGTAACAATATCCAATTTGATTTGAATTTCGTTCCAATTGTAATTGTTCAGAATTTTGAACTCAAATCAATTCAAGGTTAAAATATCATTGGATCTAATAACATTTAAAGTAAACCAAGCTATTGGATTTCAACTACAAAGCAAACTCTTGGACGCGCCCAAACCAAATTGCTAAACCATTTTCTGTAATTGGAAAGTCTTGAACTTTGTGTATATTCTGACTTTGTGTTTATAGTCCGAGTGGCCTTCAGTCCGTGTACTTAAGAAAATATATGCAAATTCGTACCTTTTGCTTGCCCTTTGGCTTTCAGAAAAATAAACATTAGTTAACTGTTTCACTTATAGGCTATTGATGTTTGAGAGGTGTTTAATAAAACAGCTTAAGCATTAGAAGCGATACTGAGAACCCAGACGTCGCGCAAAAATCTAAAGAAGGAACTCAATCATATATCAATTTCAATGAACGAAAATATAATCACGGCGGAATTGTCAACGACTTTCTACATTTCGTTTCGAGTGGATTCAAAGATAACATTAAGGCAATTGTCGATAACATTATTGCAATTTGCGAACAAATGCAGATAAAATCCCATTGTGTACACATGAGTTGCTACAATGCTTATTGCTTTTTATGAAACTCGATAAAAGGATCGAGATTAAATTACGCTTAACAAAGTCAATGATAATGTTTTATTTTCTTCATAATGTAAATTTCATCAGTCAGCATGACATTCTTTTTCTCTAATCTCTTTGGGTATAACAATATTACTATTGGTAACAGATTAGCAATTACCTCTATTATTATTGACAGTCTCTCTACTACATTTTCTTTGGAAAAAAGAGTAATGTCTAACGTTTACGGGTCAGGATTTTACTAGATGCATAGTACCTTTAATGGCCATTGGTGATGGAAATTTGGATTGATCAATATTCAAGACTAATAGAAACGTGCCGCTGCCTTAAATCAGTTCCAAAAACCACCCTCAAAATATGTGTAATCTCATTTAATTTTTAGCACAGCTCGTAAAGTTTAACCTAAAAATTATCCAAAATATTACAATCCACAATTTCATTACACGGTCCATTTAATTTTCTTTTACTTAGGATTTTATCTTTAGCAATATTTTTATACCTGCTAACGTTAATTCGAATAATAATACCATCGTAATTTAATCTAACTTATCTACTGCGGCTTCTGTCTCGTTACCAACATAAAAAGTGTCATTACTCGGATCATTATCTACTTTTCCGCCAAACCGCATCTAAATCGATTCAGTAGTGTTTGTACCAAAGAGAGACAAACAGACACCAACACATGCGTTTATTATAAAAATAGTATCAATACCATTGCTAGAAGAGATATTGCTCTTATAAATTATAATACATTTCTAAAGCATGCATAGCTGTCATAAATTAAAACAACCATTCACATGATCGAAAAGAAAATCTGTGAAAACAAATGCTAGCTTTCAAGACCAATGTATCTAGTAGTAGACAAAATGGTACAAAATGAGTTGGCATGAATATGTGGAGAGAAAAAGATATTTGTTTATCTGCATAGCTACTCTGGTCGGTGCCAAATGTCCTTGACCAAAGAAATGAGCTTTTAGTTTGAAGTATTCTTCAAATCCACGACCTTTGTTGGAACGATTTCAAACGTTTTGAAGGCGATCTTTCAAGACCTTGTTTACACGATGAATGATGGATCTACTCATTTACTTAATTATCATTACCATTTATCTTGGTGGCCTGGAGTTTTAAGACACTCGCTTCTCATGCATGCACCAGCTACAAGTACCAATGTAGCTTTTCCCGAGTTATATGAATGTACTTTCTAAGGTTATTTAGACACCACTAACAAACGGTGAAGGAAAACATCGTAAGGAAACCTAGAGGCTTATAATTTCTAATTATAAGTTTGAAATCCCCAACCCGCATTGAGCAAGCGTGGTGATTAATGCTCAAACCTTCTCCGTGTTAGAAGAGGCCTCTGGTCAGCTGTGACCACTTATAGGCTGTTGATTGTGTAATTACCCTTTGTTATTGATGGTAGATTTAGCTTCCTTAAAGCAAAGTCATATAAAATATTAATTTAATCACCGACAATTAATTTTAAAGATTCAATAATTTAAACCGACATGAAATGCAGCTAGCCGCTGTCTGCCGGATTAAAACCGCAAATTATGCAGCTGAAATTACATTACTGGAATATAAATCAGATACTTTGCATAATTTTATTTGTGAAGTATTAAATTTTTTACTTCATTTAGACGGATTGACGATATTTGAGCCTAAAGTAGTAGTAGTAGTGGTAGCTGGTATTGGATAGATACGGAGACATACATAAGATATAAGATAAACTTCTCATTTGGAAAGCTGCACCCCGTAAGAGGGCTCGAGTTATATTACCAGGTAATCCACGTGAGACAAAGTATTATTCTAAAAAGAGCTATCGAAAAATCTCTATAACCATAACAGAATTAGAAACTGAACCCGATCTAGAGTATGAACACATCACCTTCAAAGCTTAAAATATAAACGTCAACTAACGTCTCATTTAATTATACAGAAAAAAGAAACTTGCACAAAAATATACAGTAAACTAAGTGACATTGGCCGTGGCATTCCTGTAGAGACTGCAAAGGCTGCAGCAGCCTTCACTGCGGCCGCAGCGTCCTTGTCGTGACGCCTCCGTTCCATGGTGCAGCGCTCGTAAAACATGGCTATATTTATTTAATTCCCCATTCCATTCACTGCAGTATTACATCACTACTAATTAAGGCTTGTTGGCTTAATCTACGAGCCGAAACCATGCAGAGTTTTATAATATGCTTCTATACTGGATTTTATTTAAGACTGAGTGTTAAGAAAAATCTGTTGAAGGCAAATCCTTCTCTAGCGCCGGTCACTTTTGCCCACCACGGCGTTTAATGTATTAAGGGGGGGGAAAACTTCCAATGACTTCTCCCGCTTTGGGCGAGGCGAGAGGGAGTGTCAGACTCTTAATGACAAAAAACCACCCCGTTCCTACTTGTGCTTTTTGATTCGGAGTCCTGGTAAATCCGCTACTTAGTCCGCAGCTTCGGATCAGCGAGCTACCCTTGCTCGCCGTCCGCAGACCCGCATTTACGGTGGCCGGAGATCATCGCGCGAATATTTTTCCCTAGAACACTTTTCTAGATGTAAAAGCATTCTAATTCTTATTACCTACACCTTGACATGGTTATCTTATCAGTTACACAGGATTTTCACTCTAATAACGTCGTTGCATTGTACAAAATAAATAAATTGATTAACACAACCATCCAAAATGAAAACGAACCAACACAATCAGGAAACAACACTCTTAATGTCATGTTTAAAGAACATGATATAGGAGCGGCTGCAAAATTCACCCGACACTAACTACCAGCTTAATTTATTGGAGACATGTTCCTTGAAATTGGAACTGCGCGACAGCTATCGGAAGTGGCATCAGAACAGATTAATTCTAACACACTGTCCGAGTTCCAGGAAATGAAAATATATAGGCTAAGTGGAAAGTTCTGGAGTTGATCAGATAATGAAACATCACGTTTACGTTAGAACGAAAAGGCCTAAGGAATATATATTTTTTAATGTGACTAGATTTACAATTTGCATTGAATGAAGTTTTCTATATTTACCAAAAGATCGTATCTTTATAAAAACTACTACACTACTTACTATGTTCTTCGGAAGTTCTTTTTAGAAAACTGTTTGTTGTAATCTGTGCTTAATAGCCTGTGATCCTGTAGCGCCACCTTTAGTTTTTGAACACAACTAATTACTGCCCTCCCGCTTAAACGCATCGTCATAGTATTTTTCTCACAAACATGTAACGTTTAGAATTAGATCAATGAAAGTATTAACTACACCAAACACTCCAATAATTACAAAACCGTTCTCTGATACATAACATAGCTGAATCAGATAAAAAAGTTTACTGACTTAGTTTTAGAATGAGACTAAAGGAGACCTTTCATACTTATCTCAATTTTAAAGTCAGCTTTCATATACAAACAATAAAGGCAAAAGTACATTATCTGCAGCAAAACATAAGGACGGCCATGCATTCTGCGGTCAAGTTTACTCAGATACGTTATTAGCACAATGTGAGGAATTTTAATGAGATGAAAACAGGGAATCCAGGTCACATGGCCGGCTCGGACGCTGAATACACTACTGAATAAACTCTCCTATGTATGCTGTGAAAGACTTGCATTTTGCTCATAAAATGGTCCGCTTTTGTTGGAGTTTGAAATGTTTTGTGTGCATGTAAATTGGTTGCCTTTAATGGTATGAATTGTGTAAGGGTAGGTATAGGTTATTAGGATTTCTCATGTATTCTGTAGGTATGTGTTAGGAAATGTGACAGTTTGATTTGAGTTTGATTCTGTTCTGTCTCTTAAATGAAACGAATAGTTAACTAATAAATTGTACAAAAATGCAACAGACGCTATTATGAAACTTAAAAATTAATAAAACAAACAAAATAGCCAGGATCTGTTATTTAAATGATATAAAAAAATAACTGGCCATAAAATAAAAAAAGAAACAATAAACAAACTAATTATAGCGAATATTCAAATTTAAAAAAACGAACGCCGCCATTTTAATCAATAGCAAATACATTCGAACGTAATAAAACCATTTGATAACTTGTCTTAGATTATCAGTGTCGTTCGAATTAAAAAAGATTTTATTTTACCCCGTCATTCAAACTCGAGTAGGCTAATGTATTTACACGAGAACGAACATCCCAGTTTTTCCATTAGATATTCCCTGAAGCAATTTATTACGTTTACAGTCAATACGATTACGTCAGAATTATTTTTCATCGACAAGCCCCTTTGTTTTATAACGCAAGAGCCTTTTATTACGTTTTTTTTTTTTTAATTATCTTTAGTGTGTACTGGCAGAGTGATATTGTTTTAATTGGTTTTCAATAGATGTATAAGATATTGGCTTTTTATCCTACTTACCTGGTTATTAGATTATTAGGTAGGTATATTACTATGGTCTCATGCGCTAGATTTGGACCGTCTATCCATGTAATTGACACTAAAGTCAAATGTCAATTATTGACATGGCGGCTATATTAATAAATTGGAGGTGACAATGAGACATGTCTAATTTAATTCGTAATTCTACAATTGAGATCCAAATTAAATTAAAAAATCAATACAAAAAAAGTGTTGCGCGGTTGCGTGTTGATTTTAAGTAAAGCGATCATGCAATCGGAACTATCCATAAGCGATATCAGAGGGTTAACGATACTTTAAAATAACGATAACATCGCTATGGTAATCGTTAATTAGGGAACGAAACAGTTTACATTGGCTTTTAACTGAATACTTGCACTCTGATAGTTAAAGTGAGAGTAGTTAAACAAAAGAGACAATAGTTTGTCTCTATTTTTTTACTATTTTCTAACTAACTACTCTCATGTTCTCATGTTTAACTATTCTCATCTCACTTTTAACTATCAAGAGAAAGAAAACGAGAAATACCAATTCTCTACTTCTTTCTCTCTCTTCCGAGATGAGTAAACGCATCTACATAGTCGGAGAGCCTACACCGAACCTTTATAGGCACATCTAATAATAAACATTTAAAATATATATTTATAAAGGTACAAAAAGAAACATTTATTTATATTTATCGAATGAATAACACGCCACACCAGTCATAAACATCATTATAATAATAATGAAAAACATACATAAAGTATTATAAATGGAAGCATTATAATACTTTATGTATGTTTTTCAATATTAAAATTTGCATTAAAAATAAAACTCAATAAAATGGCGTTTATTCGTTATTCTTCAAGGGTTTTCAAGGGTAGGCAGAAGAGTACATATTACGTAGGTATTTAGTTTTTGCCGATTATGCGATTTGACCTATTTTCCCAGACGGTAAGCCACGATTGAAAAAACAGTAGAAATGTATTGAAAATTATAATAGAAATCTTCAGATATCCGTAAACTATAGATACTTTTTAAACCTTAATACAATCCGAATCCAAGTGAGCAACTTCATGCCTGATCCGGAGTTGCGGACTACCTAGCCGGAGCTCCGGTTCGAAAAGCAGGAGTAGGAACGGGGTGGTTTTTAGTCAGTAAGAGTCTGACACTCCCTCTCGCCTCACCTAAGGCGAGAGAAGTCATTGGATGATTTCCCACCTCAAAAAAATAAAAAAAGTGAGAAACTTCAATAGTATTCAATAATTTTATTAAATTCCCAAGAATATCAACTTTCATGAAAGCAAAATACGAAATTAATTTCACGGAATGTCTATCGAGGAGTGAAGACTTTCATTTGTAATTAATTCTAGTAATAATTATATTAATATTTTGTCCGCAACTTTAATAAGGAAAACCGTTTTCAGAATCAAATAAGAACTTTCCGGGACGTTAATTTAATTTCGTCTGTGATTTAGGTAAGTAAAATATTTTCGTTACAATTTTATACCTAAAGGAAATATGATTGAAATCATTTTCGCAAAATGGAAAATCCGTCTTTAATGTCTCTAGTGCAATCGCAGTGCTGAGTAAAATTAGCAGTAATTAAATATGAAAACATTTTGCTTCTACACCTACACCTACCTTCGAATTTAAAACAAACATTTCGTATGGATAAAAATAAAAACTCTTTTCAATCTACCAACACGAGTCAATCTGTGTACATAGAAAAAGCAAGCTATAATCATCAAATATTGAATATAACTATTACTTTTAACTTAAACACTAATCGTAACAAAAGTAATGGCGACACAAATGTCCTAGGCACATTAAAAGCACTTAATTTGAATACTACTTTCAATATTCCATCAATATAAGCTGTCAGCATAAAAGTTTTTCATTTTCAATAAATCTTTCAATAATTTACACAAAGATAATATGAAAATCAAAATGACTGGCATAAATATAAAAAACTGTATGAATTTTTATTGAGACTAACGCTAATGGATTCGAAATTACATGAACATTGAGCGGTGATATTTAATTTTTTAATCTGGCAATTTGCCTGTGGATGAATAATATAGTATTTGAGGGCGATGCAATGATAAATTACTGTGAAGTCAGCCATTAATGCTTGCGAGTACATTATGCGGCTATAACTCAATCGGGCTCCTCGACTATACAATAAATTGCACATTCACAAACCATACCGTGGAAGTTAATACTTATTAACATTGGCATAAATCATTTACTCGTAGGCCAGATAGAATAAATTATTATTCAACATTTTATTTCAAATAACTTAGGTCTAGATTTATAGTCGTAATAAAAATATGGCTTCTTACGATATCGTTAGTAATATTTATGAATGACCAACTAAATTGGTTTAACGACTAAATCGACGAACATATTGGCAAAATTTACTTTATTAAAAAAAAAAATTAAAGGATGAAGTATATACAGTCAAATTAATTGACACAAAACCATACATGAGCAAACGTGATAAAAAGCTAGTAGTAGCCACACAAACATAATACAAACACCTAAGTTCAGCAAAGTAATCTTAAAACCTAAATGCCCTAGACAGTCACGAGGTGACGCTAAACATACGCTTTTACAACTCAGCAACCACCATCTTACAAGAGATAAACCCGAGGGAAATCTGAAACTACATCTGTACTAGAACCAGAACCACAAAGGTAGCGTCTTATACGACATTTTTATAATAAGTTTCTTGTTTCTTATAATTCGGTGACCGATCTATGTCTCTCTTCTTTTTCTTCCTACTACTTCTCTGCCTTAACGAATCATTACTGCTATATCTCCTTCTTTCTTTTTTTCTTGTCTGCTCAAGTCTCTACCTGTCTTCACTGCTAGAAGAGTTCCTGTCTTTTTTCTGCTCAAGTCTCTACCTGTCTTCACTGCTAGAAGAGTTCCTTCTTTCTCTAATCTTGTCCCTACTTCTGCCGTTGGATGATTTTTCTAATGTACGTACATATGTATGTATGTATGTATAAGTAATGTTCATATGTATGTATGTATGTACGTCGCACTTACACAGCTTATCTAATCTAATCGTGAGCTTAACGAAAAATCGTTAAATTAATAATACTATTTTATAGCCATAGCTTACCTATTCATAGTCAGTGGTGTATGTCGTGATAACGTGTAGCTAATCAGTTGAGTTCGATGACTCACCACTTAATGTCGGCTTTATTGATACGATAAAATTGCATAGGTATACCTAATTAACATTTATTTGTTGTCGAACATCTAATGAGTGTGTAGACAAACTCTGAAGTATCCATTAGTAGGTACATCTAAAAGAATAAATCATGAAAGAGATAGTACTTCGAAAGTGAGCGAGACATGACAAACGATATCAAAGATCTTACATAAGGTAAGGACTCGTAAACAAACAAGAATTAACTTTCACTAAGTGCTGCGTCACTGGCAACTCATGTTACTAGCGTACAAAGGTTTATTTTTCTACCTATAGGAAACTTGTTTCAATCTAGGACAGGAAATTATTTTAAAATTCCATTAATATTCAAGACATCCGGAAACCCTTCAAGTTGATTTAACTCGATAAATTAGTACGAAAGAATCGATAAAGTTATCGAGAAATTTGAATCGATGCACAGTGACATCGATGGGTCGGTTGACAAAGGAATGCATCAGGAATTTAATAAGCATAAGCCGGCGTCAATGGAAGATATCAATCAATTGACGCCAATTGACACAGCCCTAGGTTCACCGACACCGTACCTTACCTCATTCAGATTCAATCGAGCACTTTGTTGCTACTGAATGCGATGTGTACAATGGTCTGATATGCGACGTGGAGCCCGGCGCATCAAACGCATACCAGACGTCCGACTCACTGACGAGCTGATAAACGTATAATGCAGGCAGAAATCCACAGTACATAGTACGCAACGACCACAGGAAGAATTTATGACATGACTCAGTAACATTAAATAAAAGAAGACCTAAACAAAACAGTAAAAGTATTTCCTAGGAAGGAATAGTATTCAATAACATATTCAACAGTAATTTGAATTTGCATGTAGTGCACGCGATGCAGATGTCAGGTCAGTAACCTATGTAGGTTTGCGAGACCACGTCTGGGCTCTATTAGAACGAAGAAAAACAAGCAAATCGCCCACTTGCGGCAATATGGGCATGTGAAATGCGTAGGCAGGGAGACAGACGTTATAAAATGAACAAGGCTATATAGGGATTGGAAAAGTAATCATAGCTGATGTTTAATATAAAAGATGCTTCAACGATACTTATAAAATATTGATGCCTACAACACTTTTAAAAGAACACATACCGAAATGATGCCTCTTTCACTACCACGACCATAATCTAGAACGTTGTATTACCTGTAACAAGACACAAATTACATTATTACTAAAATATCACGTTTACCCCAACATAGTTTCGATAATAGGCCCCGATACGTGCAACACAAGCCCTAGTTCAATTTCCCACGTCAGTCGTCACATTCATAGCAAATCAAATAATCTGGAGCAAGGGAACTATTCCGGTATCTGTAATGTCGTTTCGTATCAAGTGGCTGTGACGTACGAAGTGCATGCTAGATGGAAGTTACGCGATAAGAACGTAATGGAAAACTAGTTTAATGTCACATTTAGAAATTTAACTGAGTCGTTTCGTTAGTGTTTGTGAATGCGGCTGACGATTTTGAATTTGATTCATACGAGTAGATCTGTCAAAACGTTATTGAGTGTTTAACTTTGATATTAATCACTCGACGTTCAGTGCTGAACATAAGCCGTTTAATACAATTCGCTTTTAACCTGTCGATCTGGAATTCATTGGAAGAAAGCAGGTCCAGTAATATAATGGCAATTCATAAAATATATTCAGAGAGCAACAAGCGTAATGATTACGTTATTTACAAGATCAAATTATTCGTAGATAGAATTTATTACAAGAAAAACAAACTAGTAATAAACTGTTTACTGACACAGCGAAGCTTATCAAAGTTGTTCTAATTTAATCTAGCGAAGTAAACTCGGTAAATTAGGTAACCTTTCAGGTAAATGTCACATTAAATAAACTTAGTGAATATATAGGGTACACAAAACTTTCACCATTTACTCAACTAAGCGTTGCTTGAACAAAAATAACAAAATTACAAAGTTTATAACTACCAATCGATTTGAGAAAATATTTGTTTGTGTCTGTTTTCCCACTGATTCACACAGAATCAGCTGAAATGTTTTACAAAGAACGACTACCATTTACCCTTTATAAAACTCGAGAACCCACACATTCATGACATGACAACCGCTGTTAGATAATTTGGACTCCTATAAGCCGAAATAACGTTCAAAAATGAAGTAGCACAACTAGAAAAACAAGAAGAATTAGCCATAATAATAGTTATAGATGTTCATAAAACAACTAATCAATTTAAGACAATATTTCACAGAATTCATGTTGACAGAAGTCTAAACATTTATTGGTTATTTTCGCTTTTTTGCGAGTAACTTGCTATCTGGCTTGGATCCAGACAGAATTACTGTCAAGCAATGGAGAATATACAGCAGTTTTATCACTGCATCATGAAATCTGTGACAGTTAACATATAAAGTCGTCTGCATATGCGCCAAAGAACAGTTTCAGTATAAACTGAATCATATTTCTTATTGAAAACATAAAGGCAATATGGCTGTCTATGGTAGAATATACACATGATTTAACCCTTTAACGGTTATAAGGATCTAGATGAGATAGAAAGATTTGGTTTCAGGTCGAAAAATAAAATTGCAAATAGAAATTTTGTTCCATTTTTATTGGTGGGAAAAATATTCCCTCTAACTGCAAAAGGGTTAAAATTCCAATATATTGCCTTGCTTCGTAGAACGAACGACAGTACGCGGGAGACAATCTAATAACAGTATATTTCTTTATAGAACTTAAACTAGCTGTGTTTCACAGTTACTGTCGTGACAAAAGAAATTGCATATTACTTAGGAGTATTAAACAGAAATCATTAAGCATATTGCCAAAGTCCGTGATCAATGCGGTCCAACAGATGAAGTCATTTAAATCTCACCACAAACTACACAAAATATCCAACATACAAATCTCATACCCAGCTATTTACTAATTTGAAAGAACGACATGTTGAAAGAGAAAGAAACCTTATCAACCGGACTCATTCAAAACTTAATAGACGATATAAAATCCAAAAAGTATAAGTCAAAAGAAGTAAAAAGATCAGAAAACAGCCATTGGGATGCCGAGCACATTACTCACAAGCCAGCAATTGTGCGCTATTTTAGGGCTAGAGTCTAGAGTAGTGACTCACGCGCACCGGACACTATCAACGAGCGCATCGTTATGCAATTGTGAATGAATCCGCCGACATTTTGCGCGCATTTCGCACGGTACACTTTTATCAGGTAATTCTATACTAAAGGATGATTAATTGATGATTAAATGATAAATAGGTGTTATAATAAGGTGTGGCTGTGCATGCTTATGCGATTAGTTGTAAATTTTTGATGTAATGCGACATACAATGAGCATGTCCTTAATAATGACCTTTACAACATGCAAAATGAATGTGATAGTTTTCTGAAGATAAATGAGAAAGCAATTTGTTACAAAGGAGAGAGCCAATAAGAAGAATGACCCTGATTGTTAACCTTTCCACGTCATTCAAATCCAGGTTTATCCCATACATTCTGAAAAAGAACCCAGAAAAGATAGAACACGCGTAATTTCTCGTGATCAAAAATTGCATTTGCATTCCCGTGTTATGACAAAAACGTCTTTCATTAAAAGCTTGTCATAATACAATCAAACCATTACCACGCTACACATTAGCATCTCATAAAACCAAACCCACACACGAATAAAATTTAACTAAAAATGCAATAAAAATAAACGGAATGAATTGCTTATAAACAGAGCATGGATTAATTACAATAAAATCCATAAAACATGGTGAAGAGATTAATAAAGCTATGGTGGGCCGCATGGTTCAAATACCGGGACGGATGCCATTACGCAATCAAATTAACCTAATTGATTATATTGATTACCGACTGCAAGCTTTTACATGGTAATAAAATTGGTAAGTGATTAAAAAGTTGCTGATGGGATTATTTATGGGATATTTTGTCGCTCGTGTGTGAATATCTGATTGATATTGTCTGCTATGGGTGTTGTATGCTACTCTGGTAAATGCTAATAATGTAGACTTAATTAATCATCCTTTGCTTACTTTGATCATGAAGAGGAAAGATAGTATTTTTAGGATAGAATCAGCTGCATACGTTTTAAATAAACACACACATTGTATAAATAGATAATCAAATTAAATGTTAAAAACAAACAATATTTTAAAACATGAATCATGCCTTAAATCGAAATGCGAAAAACCAGACCACACTTACACGAGTAGAAATAATCAGTACTTTATCACCCACGGGAAATTACTCTACAGCTGGAATGTCGAAACACGCAGGACCATTTAATGTCGGAATTAGAGCGCAAAGTGACAAGCCATTTATTTCCATTCACCAAAACTACACACAAAACTACCAGTAGGTACAACTTGGGACATATTTCGAAAAAAGAAAGAACAGCAGCGGAAAATAGGGCACACATTTACATGTGCATGTTATTATGCATACTTACAGACCATAGGACAAAGGAATGCCATCAAAAAACTTGACAGCCCCGTCCTCATTTAAAAATTTTTGCAATTCCCAAACTTTTTGTACTTTTTTGACCCAAATACGCAGCGAGCGCCCTCTGCTTACAATCTACACGCTTTTGTTCGATATCTCTTTATTGAAACAAATATCATAACACTTTTTGGAACACTCACACTTCCTCCGTGTGTTCCATATGTTCCAACCACAAATATAAAATATGGAGAGGCAATATACATAGGTAGGGAGAAATACTTCCGCAAAAGAGGAAGTCGGAACCATATTCCGAAGTAAAATTCAATTTTGTACAACTTTTTCCGCAATGTCTACCACGTTTTGATGCTCTGACCAGAACGGATGTCGAATTCGGGTGAACTCCGAACTTCCAATGGCAAAATTCAATAAATACTTCGCAAGGTTCTTGCCGTAAATTTTCTGCGTCAAATTCTATCCGATGAGGCAAATAAAACTTTGTGAATTTGCTTCTGAATAAGTAAATATTCAACATCATTAGAGGCCAAATATTTTGGAATGTTTTTCTAGTAAATTTGATTACAGAGTAGACATGGATTGGAAGGCAAAATTATTAAGATTTATTTTATTTTCGGTTTGGGCATTTTGATTGCATTATTGGGCTCCGAGTATTTAGATCAGGTACGAAGTATAAGAACCATCGGAACAAGATTAGTACAACAACTACGCTGCTACACATCCCAACTACCTTCGACATGTAACCAAACCTGAATCAACCATCAATCATTGTGACAATGATTATTGTCGTTTAACAAGCGGCTACAACTGCGTAGTTCAACTAAACATACGTACAATACGCATTTGGTAGCTCATTCATATTCAAGCATTAGACCGTGGGCAGATAAGGCAAGCTCTATAAGTCCATCACTTGAGAATAGGTAGTAAAAATCACAATAGGTTTGTTTTAAGAGAGAATTAATGGAGGATGTAATGTGAACACATCTTGCGTAGAGCGATTTTTTATCGTTATCATAACTAAAACTTTGTTCTATAAATCTTGGCAGGCATACTCACTCACGCTTGAATGAAAATCTACTAGACTGTGAACGAAAATCCCTGCAAAAAAAAGCCATGTGAACTTATTTCGTCGCTTTTTACGGCAATATATCCTTCCAATTCTCTCATGTCATTAATTGTGTTTTCTTTCACATCACCCCTTACAAAAACCGCTCCATGTTTCCATTACACAAAAATCTACGCTAATTCCTCAACATAAAAAGTATTCAAAGGAAAAGAAACCAAAACACTTAACCCATAAGAGGGGAAAGTAACGAAATTGAAATGAAGTGACACTGTTGTTCGCAAAGCCTACGTAACAGGGAACCGGGTCGAGTCCCGCTCTGTTAATCCACGTAACCGATCGTACCAAGGGCACCACACAATAAGATCTGTCAGTTACTTTGAATAACTGTATGTTACATCAGTTGTGTTGACAATGCATTCAGAGAGAATGAGAGGTAATTTAAAACATATTTGTTTTTGTCCGAAGCGACTGCCTTAGTGGTCGAGTGGTCACAACTTCGAGGTTTTTTATGGTATATAAGGTAGACAAGTAGATGGATCACCTGCTGGTAAGCAATTCCCGCCGCCCATGGACACGCGAAACACCAGAGGCGTAACATGAGTGTTGTCGGCCTTTTTGGGGGTTAGGAATTTAAGGGTTGTTAGGGAATCGGAGATTGGGAAGGGGGTAACTGGGCTTACGGTAACCTCACTCACACAACGAAACACAATGCAAACGTTGTTTCACGTCGGTTTTCTGTGAGGCCGTGGTATAACCCCGGTGGAGCCGACTCATTCGTGTCGAAGCATGACTCTCCCCCACTTTAAAAGGGTATTCAAAAGGGTCATCGGATCCTCAAAAACAGTTTTAATGAGCATTTCAGTTTAAAATTTTCAAACAAATCAAAATCAATTATGACATAGTTTTCACTCCCTATTACAAAGGATAGTATGTGTAGGTGCTATAAATGTTAGATTACCTATCATGCACAGGAAATAAGCACCATGTTAGTTTTATCTTCTGCATCAATACACTAACTGACTAGACACATGCATCGTATTTCACCACATTATAAAGAGCAACTGAGGAATAAAATTCTTGACAGTGACAAATACATACGTTGCAGGAACACACATCATAGTAGAAAATGTCCAGGCGATGCAAGTGTAACAAATTGCATCAATTACTTGTAGCACGGTGGAGGTTGCCATCCCGGCAGAGATATATTAGCAAATTAATAAAGGGTGGGAACAGGGAACGATGTCTTTAATAACACAAAGCAGAGTAACATAAGTGTATTATAAAACCCGTATTTTCCTAAGGGATCATCGTTTACTGAAATACAGAAAAATCACCTTAATTAGGCACTTTTGAAACGTCAAATTCAAATGTCCGTCAGTGAAGCTAGATGCTCGTCCCAAAGTGTAGCTTCAAATGGAAAATAACGAGCAAGAATTTCCATGTCCTCTGTTTTCAATTAAACATGAAATAATCGTAATAATCTATTATAGTACAATATAAAGGGGGAAAAATAACGGACTAATTGAGAACCTCCTCCTTTTTGGGAAATCGGTTAAAAATTAATCGCTAAAAGTGTTGCTAAGTGCAAACTCTAGGGGTCCGGTAGTAATAATATAATATGTAGTACAACTACAAAATGCAGGTACTCTTTGTATTTTTAACGACCTATATTCAGACCCCTTCTGCAAACTGGTCTTTTAAAACCAGTTTGATTTTGAAAACTTTTTGTTCAACGACAACGACAAATATGCTTATGGCATGGAGACAAAATTATTTTCTCGTATTAAAAATACCATAAAAAACAAGGAATATTCAAATTCAAGGATTTCGGTGTAACAACAAAATTTATAACAACAACATAATTGGAAAACGACCGGACATAGCAATCAATTGTTAAATTAAAATAATCTCCCTCATTCTTTACAATCACTTAATTAATACAATTAATAATAGAGGGGAAATCACGGGGAAGAACTAGTTATAAACCAATAAATCAGTCATATAATATGTATAAGGAAACAACATCACCCATTGTTTTAGGGAATGAATAGGAAATTATAATCGAAAACGTATATCCTTACTAGTACTTTCCAGAAGACAAAGTAAAATAATTGTTTTAACTATTTACAGGAGAAGATTCAGAAGCTGTTTATTATAATAGAGATGAGAAAGAAGTTAAAGAATAAGAAAGAAGAGTCATTAAAGAGGTTGGTACCGCTCTTAAGATTAACTGCCAACAGAAAAAACAATCCCATAACTACCTTTGTAAAGCAGACGAATTTAATTGCCAAAACGAACCAAAGTATTCGTGTTAGGCTACTGTACACACAACCAGTAGACCTACAAGGCAGTCGTCGGTGAAAGCTATTAAAGTTCACGAAGCCGAGGTCTTTACAGAACAGGTGGTGTCTGGCACGAAAATGTATAATATTACCAGCAATTTACACTAAAAGCTTAACCGCAGTTTTAAAGGAGGCGGTGCAAGTTACCTTACATCATAGGAGGGTAGATAGAGGTATACTTAAAGCTGTATACCAACATTTCCACTCGTTCTTTGTAGGAGATCTTGAAGACCCATTTTCGTTAGACAAGTTTAAAACATCCTTATAGGTACGTATGTATATTAAGGATTTGTAGGATAATTTAAATAATTCTTCTCCAAGGTGTAAGTTTAACTACATGACTCAGATATGGCGAAAATATAGTTTATATTAGACAATTTATTATGAAATTCAATTCAATTGCTAACTGAAAACAAACAAAACGAAAGAATAAAATCAATTCAACAATTTCATTTCAAATAAAATTTCGTTACACAGAAACGTTAATAAAATAAATAAGTTCTGTAATAACAAAAGCGAACGTTCTCAAATAAAACGAAACGTTTCGTCGCTACGAAAAAAAAAATGATTAGAACTGGCTTTCAACACTGAATGTAAACACAAATTCGAATTTAATTTGTCAAAACCCTAAAAATGTTTGTGATAAGTACACAATATTGTGATATTCTATACATTTGATGTATTTTATGTGTTTATTAAAAAAATGTGTGTATTTTATTGTAATACAATTCATAGGATTGGAAATATTACTCGTTAGCAGACTATAAAATTAAAATAGATGATGATTGTTCATTCTTCACGCAATACAAAAGTCGTGAAGGCGCACTTAATGCCAGAAGGCCTTCTCACATATCTTCTTTACCGTATACGGTGGACCTCCGGTAATTCGGCAAACGTTATACAGGGCAGTGTCGGACTATCGAATTCGTTTATAGAGCACTGCTTAAGACCCTCTACAGTACGATTTTTTTTATGGGAGGTCCACTGTATACTCTTTACAGGCACAACAGCAAGGAGAAAAAGGATACTAAAGTTAAATAAAAAAGCAACGTCACGCATTTTAACCCCGAAGGGGTAGGCAGAGGTGCTCATTACGACGCGTAATGCCGCTATACAATGTACACCCACTTTTCACCATTTGTGTTATAAGTCACAATTCCAGACTCCGTGCTACTACTGAGAAATTTTCGAAAAACCGAAAAAAGCCCAGTAAAGTTAAATACTATGCAAATATCGATCAGAAACAATAAAATGTCGTTTCCAAAGCCTACACCAATCAGTAGACGATCCACTAATTTCTCCAGTTACCGACTGAAACATTGGAAAGCGCTCTCGGCAATTGAATTTTGCTCAACCGAATGATTTTGTGAAACGATGCCGTTTACCTGAATGATTCAATTCAACCTCAGCTAAACGAATGAACCAATGTTACTGATTTACAACGATTTGCATAATGTATAATACTGGCTTGTCTGGTTGTCCGTGTTACCTGGATTTTATTTGTTGTTCTAAGACCCAAGTAATCGGTATTTAGGTATGTTTTATTTTATATCTTAGAGCTACATTACAATCATGTGTCATATGCGCCAACTGTGACTCCTCTGGTGTTGTAAGTGTCCATGAGCGGCGCTAATAATCTATTCCATAAAAAAGTATAGGTACAAACTTTAAACCGCCTACGAATCTTGAAGATAATGACAAACCCCTTATGTAAAAGAGACTCATAGTTCAACAGTAAACTGCTATGGGCTGTTGATGACGAGAATAAGTGTTCCAGAATATTCTACAAATTACAATCACGGACCTCATTTTATATTTGTTTACATACCTACTTATAAGCGTGTGGTTGTGTATTGCTAGTTCGATTACAAAATAGGAACAAGTACAGACAGATAACGGAGTTATAATTAGAACAGTTTAATCAATTATATGTCAACATCCTTTAACATATGATTTATAATGCTAAATTGCACTGTTCATCAAGAATTTTAACGATAGAATAGGTAATAAAACTCCAATCTTAAAGCCTCGTGTCTACTAGGAACATTTGTTGAGCGACATGTGTCCCCAGAGACATCGGGCGATGTCGGGCGATGTTGGACGACATTGTTGACTGTGCAACAAGGAACAGTTTCAACAATGTCGCGGCGATGTCTCCGGGGACACATGTCGCTCGACAAATGTTCCTAGTAGGGACGAGGCTTTAGTCATACTGTTCTCCTTGTGGTGCCACTTCATATCTGAAAGTTGGTCTTCAGCTAAACTGTTCTAAAACATAGCCTACAACAAAACCCGAGACCAAATTGAAACAAAATACCATACACACGGAAAAAATTTGAACCAAAATTCCACATTCATTGACCAAACTCATGAATGGACACGCCATCTTCGAACCACTATAAGCCAAAACATAAAGTGCGTATGAACCGCGTACCTTGCGTACCACAGCCGACTTGGAACTATATTAACCAGTTATCATGGTCTCGCTTTGTAAGGCCTTACTATACAATCAACGGTCATTTTATACCGGTTTTGCATAGCTTAATGTGTAATCGTATGCCAACTTGGAACACGTTCACCTCAAACTGTGCCACAAGTTCAAGGATCATGAATGACGAATACTTCCTAATATACCGACCGGTATTCAGCGGTAAATGACCTGTACTAGTTCTCTTTACTTTGTTTATAATAAAAATTATGAGGCGATTTAATGACTACGAGTTAGTTCCGCGCTATTTAAATATCTATGAGTAATTTTTATTTATAGTTTTTGTGTATCTAGGTCAGACCTAGATATTCATAATTACTTACGAATACCAACATAACAAAATTCCTACGAGATTTTTTGCATTAATATTGGCAGAAGTTTAGTTAATATATTCTCCATTTAAGCTACTAATTTATGTAATTGGAAGACCTGCATTTTAGTGAAATCTCAACACTTCACAGAAAACCGACGTGAAACAACGCTTGCGCCAATTACCCAAGAGGGGTAATTGCCCAGTCCCCGATTCCCCAACAGCCCTTAAATTCATAACTTCCAAAAAGCCGGCAACGCACTTGTAACACCTCTGGTGTTTCGAGTATCCGGTGATTTTTTTTTTTCATGGTGGAAAAAACAATCCAATAACTTCTCCTTGGGCGAGGGGCGCCTTGGGCGAGGCGAGAGAAACAGACCCTGAGTATAACATACAGCTATTGTATTTCCGACCAACGATTATAACAGCACTCTTGCTGTGATCCTTCATCAAACATATCACTTGAATTTCCTTCACAACATACAAAATAAGCCTCATGTCTACATTCAATGTTCAATACCATTAGCTACTTCCCAATAACCATTATTAAATTATTTCCGAAGGATAGATATTACTAGTTACAAAGGAAACCCTCGTAACTACGTAATATAGGTTAATGTTATTCAATTTAAAGGGTTCCCTTCATTAATATGGTTCGTTACTTCGTTTTATCAGTGATCCCAATTACGTTTCACGGGAGAATGGTATTTAGGTTGGTTGTGACAGAAAAATATATTGTTGATCAAGTGACAGTGAGAATGTGAGGATAGGGTTGAAAGGGCCCAGTAGGGCTGATGCCTGATCCGGAGCTGCGGACTACCTAGCGGGTTTACCGGGGATCCGGCTCGAAGGGCAGAAGTAGGAACGGGGTGGTTTTTAGTCAGTAAGCATCTGACACTCCCTCCCGCCTCGCGTCGATTTTCCCCCTCAAAAAAAGGGTTTAAACATGGCAGCCTTTCGAATTGTTCTTATTTTTGGATGTATTCAAACTGAAAAATGAGCTCAGTGATGTGCTAGTGGAGTCTTAAAGAGGCCTATATGCAGTGGACCAAATCCAGCAGGAGAGGGTGATTTGAATATTCTCAAATCTGTCATAAGATACACCAACACCCACAACAACAAAACAAAGTACTTCAACAAACCGAAACGGTCCCATTATGATCATCATGGCTTTTGTAAACAATCTGCAAATCCGGTCCAATCCGGATCAAAGTGAAGAGAAACAAATGAAAACGGAATTGTAAAACCGATGTGAATCGATCAGGCACTTAACCGACATTTCTTTAGCTCGTGCCAATGACCGCTAACCGTTTAAAATTTTATCTACACTTCCGAATGTTTACACGACCCCAATTTACTATAATAATACGTTGATATCCATTGAAGATAGTGTCTGAATCATAATAATATTTAATCTACTAACCAACTCATTGACTAGGCATTTCTTTTGGCCTTCCCCCAAATGAATTGAGGTCGTCTTGTCAAACCAAATTCGGGTGTACGTCAGTGTTTAACATAGCAACTGCCACTTAAAAAGCCAGAAGCTCTTTAAAACTATATTAGTGTTCTCAAAAACTAAATTAAAATCAAAACAAACATGAGATTCCGTCTACTTCCGAATACAAGTAGGTATTCATGCCAAAAGCTCTGAATTATAATGTCCATTAACTATTGACGTAAAACTAGTTTAACCGATCGAATTTAAACTAAATAGTATAAATTCGGAATATGGAATAGTATCAAAGACACTGAAATCAGCTATTGGATACATTACTTTATTTTTTATATAAGAATGGTACACAGCCCACCTGATGATAAGTAGTTACCGTGCCCTATGAACGCTTGCAAAACTTGGGGCATTACATGCGCTCCGCCGACCCTCAAGAAACCTATTTACTCCCTTCTTGAAGTACCCCATATTGTACCCTGCTGGGAAAACCTCGGGAGGGAGCTAATACCACAATCGAAGCGTCCGTATTAGGAAATTCCCCTGAAAAAAAAACTGTTTCTTTTTCCTTTCAGAATTTTCAGATGCTTTGCTAAGCTCTCGACCAAATAGGCATTAAGTACTAACTACATCGCTAAAATATTATCTACTACAAATAAAAAATAAAGTACTTATTGACTCATATAAGATTAGCAACATTATACGGGGGCAAGGTTAGTCGGCCAATTACAAAAAAAAATATATTATCGTCTAACCTAACCGATTAGAATATCGCATTGTCTGTAGCATGCCAATCAATTTCTCTTTCTGAGTTCGTTATTATGCTATTGGTAGATGTATTAATGAACATTGTAATTAGAGCATAGATTTCTAGACTAGGCAAGTTCATTGGATCAGATTTTACTAAATGGTTATGATATTTTTAGCTGTCTTAATGTTTAATTTATGGAGACATTTCATAAATTAAATATTAAAACAGCTAAAAATATCAAAACCAGGTATGTAAATCATAAGTCTTTATTTATTTGGGGTTAATTTTAAGGAAATCCTCCGTTAACGTCGGTCACCGGTGACCACCACGGCGTTCGATGTGTTAAGTGGTTTATCAGTAACACATGTTGTAAAATAAAATATCTCGAATTGTTTAAGTATTTTGCGTTGACCTCATAAGCTTTCATGACATCACAGTTGTAATAATCTCACTAAGTTAATTAATATGAATTGGGAACAAAAAACAGTAAGACTTACTTAACAACAACACGACTCTTAGCCTTGCAAAAAAGAGATCATTAAAACGTACATCTAAAAAAACAATCAAGGTACTTAAAACCGCAAACTCACTAAAAAGGACCCACATTTAAAAACAATGCGAAAATTTAAAATAAAAAGCACATTAATTATCATAATGAAAATAAAACAATAGTTAATAAAACAGCTGCGACCAGAGACACAGATGACGTAAAATATACGTTCAATAATTAATTATCATGAACTGAGGAATGTGAAAACATGAAGACATTATTGCCACATAATGATATAGTTATCGGAGAAATACAGTAACATGTATACGAACTTGAACTTAAAATATAAACATTTATAATGGTTATAAAAGCAATGTAAGGGGAATTGTTATGGCGCCGTGGATGGAGTGTTACGGTGATAGTCCAGTAAGAACAAAACATAATAACAGAGGCTTAGTTCTTTCTAGATGACTAGATAACCCTGTGATAGTACACATATAGATCCATGTTACACCAGTTATAATAGAAGATACAACTCTACACCTATCAACAGTTTGGTAATTCATAGAGCCAAATGCCTACTAAAAAATCATGTTCTTAATGAATACAAGTTAGAAATGTTATCTAATATTAACAAAACATCAAAACACCCATTTTTGAAGCACGCCGGTAAAATGATTGAGCACAAACACATACTTTTATATCATAACATTAAACAATAGAAACTCTGTACAAACTCAACTTGTCCGCAAAGTTCAAACACTACAATATCGGACTGAAGTAACAAGTTTCAAGTAGGTTGAGGAACTCGATTGGTTTCGGGAGTTAGTATGACAAGAAGTTTCTCATTCAAGTGTGAAGATAAAACATTCATCTAAGTAAAGATAACTTCTGAACTATTCCTTATATTGTTTCACAAGTGAGTGCTAAGTACATCTGCGGACCTACATATCTTGATGACACATCCAAAATGACGCACTGATAAAAATACCCGTATCTGATTGCGATAAAAAAGTATCACAAAGTATTTTTAGAACAAATTCAAATTCAGACAAAAATACAGCGAAGATTAACCCTGATTCCAAAACAAGATTGACAACAACGTCGCCAAAATAAACCAAAAATATTTAAAAACAACATAATAAGTATTGATAAATTAAAGGCAAACAATTTTAAAACATTCAAGAAGGTACTTAAACGTAAAGAATGGCCGAAATCACAAAGACGCAAAAAAGTGGCTTGTTGACGCTGAGGAACAAATACAGGAAAATGTATAGGATAGAGAAAAATCTCAGAGAGCCGACAAAAATTTGAGGTTCGCTAATTCGTAAATATCGATAGACGACCATTAACGTTAAAAGCTTTATTGATTTTATGAACAAATGGGTGGGGGAGTTGAGTGGACGAAAGGGGGACGTAAGGGAAATAACAATAACGTGGGCAGGAATCAAAGCGAAATTGTTTTAGCAGTTGGTATTTATCGATATTTAGCCGAAAACACAACCGCGGTTAATATATTCATTTTATTTATAAACTAGCTTTTGCCCGCGACTTCGTTCGCGTGGAATAGTGACTTCCGGCAAATTTTTGGTTTTAACCACATAGTTCCCGATCTCGCGGGATCTCTTCAAAAATGAGATGTGGAAGATATTCCAGGGAACTCTTCAAAAATCAACATAATGAGCTCTGCGTTTGAATTTAATAGATGTATACTCACTTAGGGCATTGAAAAAATAGTTTAAAAACGGACTTAAACTAACTTAAAACTAAAGAAAGCTACGAATTACGAATTTATAACAATTAAAAAAGAAACTATATTACAACCTATCCTCTATGCTATAATAACCAAGCTTAAACTAAATAATTTAAAAGAAACGACTTAAATCTAATCTAATTTAAAAAAAATTAGACTTACAATTTTATTAAAAAAACTAACTACAGTAACTAATAATCTTTGAAACTAATAATCGATATCAAACTAAACCTACGTTAAATAGTTTAACCAAAAAATCAGGAAAACCCAACAAATAAACTTATTAATTGACAAATACAACGAAACCAATTTAGAATATACGAAACAGCAGGACCACTACAGACAAATAATCATACGACTGATAATACACTTTTTCTACGATAGTACCGAAGCGCTCGGCCGATACCCAACCAAATGAATGTAACGAAACCATAGCGCGATCTATTTCGATCCCAACGCCATCTATCGAGGATAAAGACAACTTGGATTATTTATTTATACTCCGTTCGGGCATTTTCTTTGTACTAAAAGTTTAATTATATTGATATTATTTTTTTCATACCTTTTTACTATTTATTTACTTTTTTTCGATGAATTAAAACAATAACATGAACCGAAGTCGTGTAACGATCGACATAGAATTATCTATACTCCGTTAGAGCATTTTCTTTGTACTAAATGTTTTATTATATTGATATTATTTTTTTCATACCTTTTTACTATTTATTTACTTTTTTTCGATAAATTAAAACAATAACATGAACCGAAGTCGTGTAACGATCGACATAGAATTATTTATAAATAATTTATTTCTTATTTTTATTTTTTGATTTTTGAAATAAAAATATATCTATGTCCTTTCTAAGGTTCTAAACTATATCTGTACCAAATTTCAACCAAATCCGTCAAATAGTTGCGGAGATTAATGGTATAAGCATAGAATGTTCGACGTGATTCTTTAATTTGACATAACTTTTTTATTTATGAACCGATTGACATGAAACAAACACTAAATGTAAATTTAAGCATCCCACAATATATTCGTGAAAACCGCATCCAACTCGGATCAGCCGTTTCTGAGATTAGCGCGCACAGACGAACAGACAAACAGACAAACAGACAAACAGACAAAAAAAAGTTAATTACATTTTTGGGTTCGACATCGACATAACAATAACCCCTGCTATTTTTTTTATTTTTATTTTCAATGTACAGACAGTACTTTTCTACGATTTTATTATATGTATAGATAACAAAAGTTTAGCTACGCTAATCATTCCGTCACTTAGGTAAGAAGAGGATTGTTAAAATTATACAGCCGCCGGCCGTAGTTAAATTCTAAACAAAAGACTTGTTTGTAGAACCTTTCAGCAGGCCTTAATACATTATTAATGATACCGATACCAAACATTTTCAAACTAAAAACAAAGCGGGTAAATACTACGGCATTAGCATAACATAGCAGATCGCCTGAAAGGCCAACCCTAACAATACTATCATCTACGGCCATTCTACTATCAGTTCGCTTACGTGATTAGGTAAATTGCCGGACGGTGGCCTTCCACCAGAATTAGTTTTGCTTGTACATAAACAAAAGCACTTAAACTCTGGACTGTATACCTTTGTAATAGAGGCTACAACAGTATTTGCTTGACATTTTAGCAAGCAATTAACTTTGGTTTACCAAGCCGGTAGGGCAAACATAGCCAGTACAATGACCCCGGCAAACGCGAAAGTGAAATCCGTCACTTGTTGCTACGATACGAATTGGACGGAAACGTGTTATGGGTGAGAATAAGTGGTTCTGCACGAAATAAGGTCGGAATTTGTATGCCAGTGCTGCTTGTTGAACCTAGTTTAGAATTTGATTAGCCATGCTAATCGAAATTTTGATTAGAATCGGACGGAGTTTGCGGTTACCTGTCATTGGCTGCATTGTTTTTATTATGAGCTAAGCGGGATCCATAATTTGTAAAACCAGGAAGCTAACAAAGTCCTGTTCAGATGTGATTTGAATAAAATACTAGTTGGGTTTCCGCAAGTATCCATTCTTGGTCCAACATTTATTCCATAATCAGACAACAATTACCTGAAACAAAAAGAAAATAAAATAAGAATGGTGTGAAGTAATATTTACAAATACGCTATTATCTGAATATGATAAGACGTTATAAAGATCTTGTTAGCTTATTATTACATTACGAGTGAGCAACATAAACAATACAGGACAATGAACTAACTGGTTTTAAATTACACTAATTACCCAGTTAAAATTATTTTGTACGATGAAATAAAAACCAAATAAGTAAATGATTTCAATTTCAGTTATTCTAGCTTATAGTTAATACATTTGTGTATACTAGAGTTACAATAACACCGCCTACAATTACTCTGAAACTAACCGCAAATATGTAAATTATGTGCGTCAAAAGCCACTTCAAAGTTCAAGTAAGGACCAAAGCGTCACTAACAGTAATAGGAATGAAACAAAATGCCCCAAATTCCAAGAATTGCGAACAATAGCTGGCAGCCAACAATGAGAGACGCGAACAACGCGATATGTAACCAACGCGTTATTCTAATTCGCACAACGCTAATTATTTCACATCAAAATGTAATTAAGCACAACTGGATAACGGCACTTATGGGACATACGATCAAATGAGCAGGCAAGATATAAATAGATTTACAGTTGCAGATACGCTAACGTACGCCGATGGATTTACAAAGATTAAAATCATAAATCTCATTGCTGATCCAGATGTCTTTAATGGATCTCGAAAAGGATAAGTCACTTGATAAGACAAACATATTTTTTTTATGTATCGATGTAGATTGAACTCTCGGGCTTCATTTTATGAATCATATTTTCAGACTTAGATTTATTGCAACATACATTACGCTTATCATGTTTACGCAAGAAAATCTGTTATGTTTGCAACAAATGTTGGGTCAAGCCAGGATCAAGATATCAGAAATTGAACGTGACGTTTCGAACATCAAAAAGAACAAACAGGCAGTTTTCTGCCTATAGGTTTAAAAATTATAAACCTGGAACACAACACCATAAAATTCAGATGAAAAATTATCACCAAAAATAAACGAGCTGCTGACGGGTTAACGCAAAATATGTACAAAGTCCTTCATCAACATTCTCAGACAGGTTCGGGGGCAGGATAATGTATCAAAGCGGTTGTCGCGTCTACATAATTTATAACGTTAGTCTTTGAAGCGTCGCAGCACATGGCGTGTTTGAATTAATGGCTCATGTTTAATATGAAAACAAATATTTCGCGAGGCAAATGCGATCCATCCAATCTCCCAACATGTGTACACTGTGTACAGTTTAATGCAATCGAAAACATCTTTTGTATCGATGAACCATCAAACCAATGCCAATGAAAATTTTCAAATGCCTTTTGCAATGTTTATCTATCAAAAAGGAATAAAACAAAGAATAGAATAGAAAATTCTAGAACAAAGGGAATTTATTACATCACAACAAAGTCCTGTTATCCCTAATGTGAGGGTCCTTATTCTACAATAAAGCTTACCCTACTTATAGATGGACTGGGTTAGATAGTAGGGGTCAGGTCGTGGCTGATAAAACCCTAACGTTGGGGGGACAGCGGGCTGTAGATAGCACTAATGTGTCTAATGCTGCGTATCGCGGGATTTTTGCGTTCAACAATGTTTTAAATGGAATAGTTTGTCTATCCGATAAGGCCAATTAAACAATTTGGTTCGTTGGTTGGTTAGTTCACGCGAGTGGCGAGTTTGAGGTTATGACCACTGTGAAGCGAAAAGTAAAGTTTAGCTGTTTACCCTGCTTGATACCCATTTTATTTATATTTTAAATGAAGATCATATTGAATGCACGCTAGCGTGAGGTAAGTAGGCTGCACTCATCACGCAAAATTTCTTAGTTAAATTGTAAGGTGTGTAGCGTGCATTACAGGGAGAATCCCAATAGCATCATCATATTTAATTCCAGAACGATGGAAATACAATTATTATTCTTTGCTACGATTTTAGGAATAGAAGAGAAACACGTGTAGGTGATATAAAAGAAAAAATCTAAATCACACAGACACACACATACATGCAGGTCGTTACAAAGCTATGAATAATCCTGGTGGCGTGACGTAACAAATTGCACAATTCAAAACTATTTGGCAAGTCCAACTGAGAAAAAAATAGTTGAAACGTCTTTCCTGGCAGTACATACATTTGTATGTACTATGAGTAGAAAAAGTAATGGTGTATAGAAATGGATTTAATGGGGTAATGCACTCGTCGCCTTTCCATGGAACTTATAGTATGTCCCAATTATTGAAGATCTAAATGAAACAAATAAGTGATACAAAGTGGGAGACGCTCCTTAAGATAGAAATTGTGTTCTATTTTTATTTACGAGGTTCTGTTTTCTTATGAAATCGGCAATAGGCACGGCCAATAAGCTCATCAACACAGAATAAAACGTACCTAACATTGGAGTCAAACTTTTTTTTTGGGATAAGACCACCACACCCTCCCATATTGTTGATCCGGAGCTGCGGACTACCTAGCGGGTTTACCGGGGCTCCGGCTCGAAAAGCAGGAGAAGGAACGGGGTGGTTTTTAGTCAGTAAGAATCTGACACTCCCTCTCGCCTCGCCCAGGGCGGGAGAAGTCATTGGATGATTATCCCCCATCAAAAAAAAAAAAAAAAAAAAAAAACCCTCCCATATTGTAAGCCATGATACAGATACAGTAGATACAACACTGAAACACGTGTCCCAGTGACATGAATGACTGTCTTGATATTATTAGACGAGAAAAAAAAATCGATAGTTTGCACTTCCCTCGGTAAATCTAATTAGAGTCAAAGTAAATCATAAATCCTCTCACAGCCATAAGACTTACAACGTGCAAATTTCCAATATCACGATCTCCGAGTCTATATTCATCTCAGTTTCCATTTCAATCTAGATCGTATCTCCGTATCTAACCGGCTCGAGTCTCAAAGCAATCTGATCGAACTGGAACACTTTATCGGCGTCTTACACTAGTCAATATAGGTTTTCCTGGATACGAGATTACGCTACATATCATTTCTGATGTTAACGCTCGTCTGAATAACGAAATCAAATCTGAATGCTGCAATATATGTCAATTTCTTTTCCAAAGCACAGGTCTGGAAAACTGTACAACATGTATAATAAATATAATGCTTGTTTAGCCATATTTTCTGTGGGAACACCTTCCTTAGCGGTTATATTAAAAACCTATAGTTTTACTTGACCATAAGTAAAAAAACCATTAAAACAACGCTGTAACAATAAAACATCGAACAATATTCTAAAACCATACAACAGATACCGTGGCAATTATGGCTAACATTGAATAACAAAAACAATAAAAAGATTAACAACCGAATTATTACAGAAGTAAACCTAGATTCTTTGTTTAGCAGATGCAATCAGAGGCACGAATGCATCAGAAAATCTCGTTACAAATGGGAGCAAAGTCACGCAACAAACCACGCACAATGTACTCACGTGTTACTGAATCACTAATTGAATAAACTGAACTAATCCAAATGGCCATGCGTCACGTCGACGCTAAACAATGAAAATTGCACGCATTTAACGCAAACAACAATTTCAACGCGTACTTTAATGAACCTGACAAGTTTATTAATTGGCGTTATTAAAAATTACGATGCTGTTATGCGCTTCGTGAAGGAAGGTACGGAGGAAACGACTGGTTTGTTTTCATCGAAAACGTAAACAGCTGTACGGACCGTCGCGGTAATCATAACACTAGAGCGTCATTCATTCAATCATAATTTCCGAAAAGGACAAACGTAATAATAACTTTAACCCACTTTAGACTCGAAGTTCAGAGTTCTCAAGCCAGAGACAATGACACCATGCTTGCAAAAACAACATCAAAGGCAGTAGATAGATTAACGCAATTTGCGCTCAAAGGAGTGGCTAGCGGAAAGATAAGAAAATGCAAGCTCATCAAAGTAATTATTTGAGAAACGAAGACAGACAAGGAAAGAATACCCAGAAAGGCAAGAAAAATAACAGTCACTCTATCTTCGGTTAAATAAAAGTCGGTAAGGGGACTGCTAATTATAAAATCAATATTTAAGACAGGGTCTATCCAAGAGTAAAATGTCAAACAAATATCAAACAAGTCGTGGGTTGCAGATTAGAGTGAAAACCAGAAAATATTATTGACACACGCGTATAGAAATCATTACTACTAATTGAATGTTACTACATAAACATTTATGTATGAATTACTAAGAAGCTTAGAAGACACGACAAATGTAGGTATTTCATGCCACGTATACCATGTATTGGCAAGGCCTATAAATTCTACGAAGTCAGAGAGGGCTGCGAGCAAGAGATATGAGTCAAGCTTAGACTCGAAAGTCCTATAAAACTTTTATCTACTCTAGAACAGTACCTCTCTATCCGAAAACGTCTTCAATACTGTTTAACCAACACACAATCCCAAAACTACCAATGCATTAGAAAATTTTATATCAAATCTCAAAAACCGATTGCAATAACCCGAAGGCACTTTAAATCAATTTACTCTATAGAATACGGTTAAAAGATCTGATATAGTTACTTCCATAGCAATAAAGAACTGTCTAATAGAAGGCAAGAAACAGCATATTGTTTCAATTCTCCCACGATATACGATAAAACGAATTAAATTAATGGCCATAACCTAACCGCTTTATTGTTCAAAAGATGTTGGATATAAAATTATGGAGACTGGATTATCTCACCCATAACTCAGGCGTGTAAATGGTTAATTATTTCGTGATACCCATCTCTCTTATATTGTTTTTTAACAACTTTAAGTAAAACGTCAGTAGGCAATAACTATCACATCAATGTTATGATAAATCACTACCGTTTTAAAAACCAGATGGCAATTTGTATTCATGCCAGATTGTTGGGTCATTTTTAATTGCAGTGTCTAGTTCATAAACAACAATAATTTCATTTAATAACCTTACACAAACACGATTCATGAAATTTTGCACCTACAAAAACCTAACTATTAGCTACTTTATTTTGATATGAAGTGAACTCCTCCATCACACAATAATTCAGTCAACAATGATAGTTGTATAGAGAGACCCATCTGTCCAACAAACGGAATCACATCATTCACTCTGAATATTCTGGCCACGAAAGGCAATTACGCAAAACGTCCATCATCTAGGAAATAAATCTCAGCGGAATAATGAACTGGGGGCAGAAGCTGGCAAGTATAGCGACCCGACGACGAAGTAATGAACGGTAACTGAAATAATTATAGGGAAAATAGAAATGAAAGAAGGGTTAGACAGAAATGAACATAGTAACGATCACATACATTATTGTATCACACAAGGCGTAGACAGAGATGCCAACAGACACTTTTCACCAAATAGGTATGTTATGGATAAGCCCTAAGTAATAGGGATACAAATAAATATTTAGACAAACGCATGTTGCCAGTTATGATATCGAGTCACGTATAGAAAAATGAGAGTATACTGTTTCTATACACCAAATACAATGTCCCACTACCTCATATTGGTGAGAATATTTAATACTTTACCCGACCAAAGTATCAAAGAACCCACATTCGGCAGTTGCACTTGCGACCATTCATCCAACGAGTCAGTAATAGAGAAAGTGAGTGCTAATATCGATGTACGCTACCGTATGTTTATGAATTACTGCGCACGCGAGTTCGATGATCGGAATCGAGTGATCGGTTACAAAGATAATATCGATTCTATTGAATATTGGTCGTTTTGAACTCGTATTCGTAATGCTACGACTGGAATCGCTAAAGGGATTGGGAATGAGCTCATTCTTGAGGTTTTCCCAAATGACTTGGGGGCACCAATCTGAATTATTTAAATAGTTTTTCGGGCTTATCAGAAGTCGTTAATAAAGATTAGCAAAAAGTGAGCAGCACGTGCAAGAGAGATTACTTATCAAAATCAGTTTAATTATCGTTGTTTAACATACAAACTATTTGACTATAACGAATTTATTTGTTTAAATAACTATGCTCAATGCTCATCTCTGAAACTGTCAGTCTAATTTGGAAATTCTATTTCATTTTAAAGGAAGGTCGCAAAATGGCAAGGCATTTTGTAATCACAAAGGTTTATAATGAGGTATCAAGTTCGTCACTTAATTCTTGGAACGAAATACCTTTTGGACGTAAATAGAAAATAAACAATTTGTCCACAATCGTCTTTAAAATATTAATGAGCAGTCTTAACTAAGCCTTATTGCTCTCAACTAAGCCTATTGCTACACAGTTTCGCTTTTAAGGTCTGTGGTCTTTTAGGCGCCATTTTGGAACTCACGTCACCAATTTTCTGAGTACGTGGAATTCAGTTTATTTTGCCTTTACACTATTTCAACCAATAGCGTAAGGATTGAATTATCTAATTTTGAGACAGAATGTTAATTAAGTAAAATAAAGGGTTACATTACTTAGATTCATATTCATAAAATGCCTGTTTCCTGAGAAATCTAATGATTACGTCCCGTATTCATAAGACCTAAACCACATAAGTATAAAGTTAGGTATCAATCCATAATTTTCCATTTTCTCCACTTCATAAACACCATCATCGCTGCCTTATTTACGCAAAGATTGACTCCCACGAGGAACCATATTATTCTACGTTCCCCTCGGATTTCACCACAACAAGCGCTGTACTGTAAACAAATCTAATTTCCTATAATAAGGCGTAGCGAACTCGGTAAATAAATATACAAATAAATCTCGCTTCTTAGCCAACTCGGTAAGAATTTTGCGGTAACCAGAATGAAGCTTTCTAGTGTAACCAAATATGTAGGTAGATACTTCTCATATATCTGTATCACGGTTGTTTTACTTTTTTTCCAAGAGACGACAACATGTTCAATATAAAGACAGGAGCACATCATTCTATAAAAGAATAGTAGAGCTATTTCTAGACTATTAAGGCAAAAGTAAGATAGAAGTAAAACTCAGAAGCCCTAAGCAATTTTTCAATACTCATTTCATGACCACAACAAAAAAAATAAACCAAGTCTTCATCATAACTGCAAACATTTCTGATAACAAAACTTCCGCATACAATAAAATATCAGATCGCAATCCCAGTTTCCATGACAACGAGCATATTGTCTTGTCAGAAGCAATAGCGAGACGGGGCAAGTTAGCGATTGCAAGCAGTCACCCGGTCGATTGAGCAATGGAGTTCACCAGGCGTATCGGAGAAAGTGTCGTGTTCACTGGTCGATTTTATTACTACCATCCTACGTAGCGAGAAACTCAGGATGTGAACGGTACCGAAGGTGACTCGAATGAACAAGTGAATGACATTTAAATTGCAGAGGTAAAATTGATCTTGGATACGGATACTTCTTGAATTTTATATGTTTAGATAGATGGTATTGCGCTTTCGTTTCAAACGTTGAGTTCTGCGATAAATTCTTAAGTATTTCACCTTGCTGTCGTTTATATGTATTTGCGGTTTATATTGGTTTCGAATTTAAAAATAGTAGCAGTAAAACAATTAATCGATGAGTCAGGGAAGGTATTATATCATATTAGTCATAAAACTCAATAAAACCGAAGGCCTTACAAACTACAATCTGAACTAAAATCATACTCCATCGTAATGTACACGCACCGATAATGACAAATGCATCAATGTACCTACTAGTGCAAGTATCACACACACCTGTTCATACACACACAACCATACAAAAGTGTGTCAACGTCTAGAGACACAATTACAAACACACTTACGTTACGTATGAATCACATATACAACAGTAGATAAAGAACTTAAGAACAAAGTTTACAATAATTTTATCGTTTAGGAAATATAAATATTTGCAATGGAATAATAAGAACAATATTATCAGATATCAGACTGAGATAAAGAGCAAGCGTATAATGTGCATTGTATTGAAGACGATAACGTTGGAGCATTCACTGAGACGGTTGATAGCTAGGTAGTTAGATAACATTTTTCTTAGAACGAGGAAAGTTATTGTAGATATATTTCCTCTGGAACAGATGCTTTTATCTTCACAGATATTGACATGGAATCAATACAAACAATCGAATTTGGTTTAGTCACGAGAAACAAGGAAAGAGATGCGCGATAATCGGATTACCTTGTTTCTTCTTAAAACGAATCATCGTCGTCTGCCAAGATTGTTGTCAATTTGTCAACACGAAGAAACAACAACGTTTACAAATCCTCCAATCGTATCCATTTCTTTAATTGTAAACCATTAATAAAAACAAACAAGTTTCTGAGGACACCATTACTCATGTCACAAAGTACCTACTTGTAATACTATTTTCTTGTGTATCTCCATTCGTTCACGACAAACTCTCTCGAAAGCTGTAATGTTGGTTTGTATCATACTTTCTAAAGTATAAGTTTATGTCTCAAATACTTAGTAACAGCTTGCCTAGAAACAACTTCGTGAATAACCTAAAACATTGGATATGCTTGTTCTCTTACAAAATCCATATTCCTAAATGTCTTTCACGTGTCGATTTTCTGAGACATCTAAGACCTCCCTAGTCATGTCTGGTATCTAAAACATAGTTAGAATACATTGGTATCATTTCCTTCAATCTCCAATATCAAACAATTGTAAGTTGTTAAATACTACAAGCGAAATTAACCTCGTCAATCATCGACACATAACAACTTCAACCTTCTGCTAACCACGGTCATTGTCCGAACCAGTACATTACGTAAACCAAACGCACTCGCTTACGTAAACGTTAACGTACTATAGTCATGAATGCGTTTGCTCAAAGTGTTAACTGCTTCAGTCCCTAAACGTTTAGAGAGGTATTTTAAAAGACTTGAAGGTTTGCGTTTTCAAGATTGACAAGTAAGGTTGAGTTCGGTTGGATTGCGAAGATGATATTGATGCCAAGGTCGATTCTAGCGGTGATTGCTCTAATTATGTGCGACGAAACATTACTCGTCTTATTCATGTAGGCATACCTCATTAATCCGAAACTTCAGAAGATAATCTAAAGTCTTCACGAAAGCGAGTTATGAACTTTTAACCATTCGCTTGAAAAGTTTCTATCCCAGAAACATTTTCAAGGCTCATTTCTCTCGATCGACGATAAAACGGATTACCAATATTAATTTAGCAGTATTTCACTTGGGAGTATCACAACCAACGAACGCGGTTGAAGGATACTTCACAAAACTCTCTAAGTCAACAGCCTATATTTACCACGCAGTGTCCACGAACAGATTAGATAAATAGATAAACTATTACGGCAAGATAACGTAATATATGGTAATGATAATGTGCTAGTGGTACTCTACTAAACAACTCACAACAGAAGCAAAACTAGAACCACTGAGTGGCGCAAAATTATATAATACACTCGTATCTCGCAATATAGGTATACCTAGAAATATAATTAATTTTCCACAAAAGAAATCCCGGGCCTTAGAAGCTTCGAGAATGATCCAGGGCTCCCGACGTGACTGGCATAATTTTTACTTTAGAATACATAATGCTGAGCTTACTGTTCTATAAAGTTACAATATTAGCATTTTTTGCGAGGTAATATAAAATGTGACTGATTAGCAACGGTAAACATTAAATACAATTTTGAAAATAATTACAAAATGGAAATATTATAGCGTCCAAATTTTTAAAATCTCATCCAGACCAGTGGCGACCAATCAACACTATGGATTCAAAACATCGTACTAAAAACTCAACCAGCACCACCTATAATATGAACCTAAAATAAATCACAGAACCAAATATGCGTCAGAACAACACAAAGACGGGCAGGACATAACATTGCAATGTGTTGGACTAACAGCATTATAAAAATAAGGATAACATGGCGACGGTAGACGAGACACACACAAGTCGAGTATACTACATGTACAAGAACGTGTGCACAACAGGATAGCCGCTTTCCGGCTGTATCAATAACACAACTAATGTTTAGAATAATAACATTTGTTTACACAGGTTGCTTCATCGCTTGCTTTTGCTCTTACACTTTGAACTTTAAAAGATCCTGTTGTCTGATCACCTCCATCTGTTTAATCAAAAGTCGTAGAATTCTTTGGTTGGTATTTTTGTTACACAAATAATATAACAACATTGAGTCAGATCTTTACAGAGTTGTATAACACCATTGGATGTAATAGAGCAAGATCATATAACCATTTAACGGCACCCTAGACACTGCGCATTAAACGGATCAACTAATTTAACCTAGTCAAGTCGCACTTTTAAGCAACGATGTTGTTTCTACTCCGCACAATAAGGAAATTAATAAAGCTGAAGCTGATACTGATAATATGTAAATTCAATATGAGTCTCTCGACACAAACAACCAATGGAAATGTAATCCGGATTCCTCGGTTCCCTAAATAGCTTTCGTGTTGTATGAGTAAGAACATGGGCATCGTAAATCGATTAATGAGCGTGTTTCGTTCTGCGTTAGTTGGACAATTACAATTTTATTGATCAACGCGTAGGTGGTTGCTTTCATCAAATTAATTACTATGCACCATTGTTTTGCCGCACCGCATTCCTCAGCTCTGCTTAGTTTGAGGTTTTAAAATAAAAGTTTTCCGTCTTTTACCTCTGACAAAGTTTCCATTCTCTACTTTTTCAGCAAAAATTCTTCATAACTTATTCGTCTGAAGTACAGGGACTTAACTGTTCAATGTCCCAAAACTTTCGTTAAGACCCTAATCCGAAAAATACAAGCTGCAAACTTTCTTTCTTACACTAAAAGGGACAAGTTTCTTCTAAAGGAATATTAAATGGCAATTTGCTAAGAAACAAACTTTATTTACATGAAACTGAGTAACAAATAATCAAGAGACCCTGCAGAAGCCAGACTTCGACAGAATTACTAATGAATCCTTTGACATCAAGTTCCGAGAATTACGCTTCAAGTGTCAAGATTTATCAGCACAGTCCCATTTCAAATTAGAGCAAAGCTACAAGATTCACTAACAAGTTCTATCACAGTTTAGCAATTCGAAAGTCGTTTCAAACTCTGAATAGATGCCTAAAATACTAACCACAATTTATAGGCCTTCGTCATTTAAATAACTATTTTCTACGTTCCGAGACAAAAGATTATCCAATCGGTCGATTAAGTTACGCTGTAAAAGGCAATTTACGATTTACTTTCATTAATTCCAAGATCCAAGCGGCTTTCTTCGTATCACACCTTATAAGAACTTAACACTGATTGAGAGGGAAAGTGATGGCGTTCAAAAACTGCATACATAATGAACTTGCACGGTACAATGTATTAAATGCTCTATTGTGTTGTCATTTACAGTCGAAACTTACAATATATAATCATGCAACTCGATTAAGTTCAATCGAGTGATGACGAATTGTAAAACTTTCACCCGAGTCTCTTGGTGCCCTTGAAAAAACTAGTTACATTTGTAGGGTTATTCCTTTAGAACAGGATTCCATTTTAGGTCATGAATGTAAACGACGAGATAGAACGAACAAGTTTATTGTTTATTTACATTGAGAGTGGGTCAGAATGTTTCTTTAAAGTAATAAGGATGCTGTAATAGAAACAAACGAGCTTAAACGGCGTGAGGGACAATTAATGAAACTTTTACTGTCCTTTCTTTGGCGTCCACGTGACTTGAATTGACCTAAATATAAATACGAGATCGAAAAGGAACAGAAAAAAACGGAAAGACAATACAGAGGCCTTTGTCTCCCAATTACACGATCTCGAAAATTGATTATAAAAAGAATCAAGAAACTGCTCATATCGCCGTATTTGGAATTAGGTCTTAAAATAGGCACCATAAAACTGCAATTCAATCAAGTTTAGAAACTAACCATACGAGATCTAGACAGCTTGAAATGGTACGAAGACTGTGATGGCAGATTTCTCTTGGTCGGAAAATGAAGTTTTCTAAGATCATGTCCATTTGAGGTTTATTACCGGTTTATTTCCATGTCAATCTGTAAGAAACTATGGCGCCAATGTATAGAGCACATTAAATCTGTTTTACTACTCCTTGAAAGATTTCTGCTAATATTTTTGAAGTTGATTGGCCTGTAGGCGGGTAATCCAACCGCACAGACAATTTAGTCAATATTTGTTTGAATATTACTAGGCTGGCTTGAAACTAGTCGAGTTCCTCGTCAAACAGTTACGTGAGTAAGCCGATAACATAATAATTAATATTATTGGCATCGCTGGCACTTACTTTATGTACCTAGTACCTCAAGTTTTTTAAGCTTCTTTAGCCAAAATGCTCCCAGAAAATAAGTAAAATAAGTGAAATATTCTCAAAAATAGTTAAGCAGCCTCATATAGTCTAGAAGTAGGTAGGTAAATTTTGACGATGATCAAACCTGAGACGTTGTTCAACAAAATGACATAAGTAAAAGACGCAACGCAAGGATCAACAATTAGTTACATGCAAAAAGACCCTGACGACACAACTCCATTACAGACGTCATTCAGTCACATTTCGAAAACTGTCAGGAAATTCACAAACGTCACATGTCAATAAGGCACTTATGCTCACATTAGTTAGGTACCATTGTTTACACTTCCAAGCCATTCATTGTTGTTTCATAATCGCTGTTATTACAACCGTAGAACAATGACATGAATAGTAAATTATAGTAATTTGCACGGATAAATGTTTGTGTTGCACGACTTGCATGTTTATAGAAAGTTACGTTATTGGTTCCGTAGGTAGTTATATGGTTATTATCAACATTCTACAACGTGTCTATGGCTAGTTTTGTCAAAGACACAGTTTGAACACATCCTGTATCATTTGTATTTTTTTAAGGGGGAAAGTCATCCAATGACTTCTCTCGTCAGGATAAGGCGAGTGGGAGTTTCATACTCTTACTGACTAAAAACCACCGCGATCCTACTCCTACTTTTCGAGCCGGAGCCCGGAAAAATCATCGGATGATATTCCCAGCTTAAAAAAAGGCCTCCTTATTCTTAATGTGCCTTTAACAATTAGGTAATTCTCAATTCGTTTGAATTTGTGTCCGTAATACAGCAAACACTATACAGAATTATACCTAATCATGTATAGTTAATAAGGCTTATCCCTGTTAACATTGGATTAGCATATCTACTAACAGTAATTATATTAGCTCTCGGCTTCAACCTAATTTTATCTAGTCTAGACAACAACAAAAACAACCTTTAATCCGTTAATTTATTGATAAAACTTACACCACATTAAAACCTTACACCTTTGTATAAACATGTAAAGTAAGACATAAAGAAACAGTAAAATATGAAAGAGATATTTAACACACAAATTAGGAATATGAAAGATATTTTAACTAGCTCAAAAGTTAGTAAGAAGAGAACTCAGACATTTTGTACAAGGATATATTAGAGAGCTAGGAAAAGCAAGAAATTCCGTAAAGAGAAATAAACGCTAACCCTGACAGCAAAGATAATTAACGTTAGAGAATTTGCTAAGCAAATACGTGACTTTAACAATATTACATAAACCTTAAAAGTGGAGCAACAACCGCAAGAACACGCATAAGACACTATAATAAGAAACCACAATATCATAGCATAAAAAACGATGAAAACAGAAACCTTTGTAACATAAAACACTTAATATTAATAACATGGAAACAATGTGTTAACAGGAAACACGTAGTCCACAAATAACGAGTGACAATACGCACGGAATTATTGGAATCGTCCATTGTTCGTGTATTAAAGGTGGATATCCAATAAACGCGACACTACGGCTTTAATATCTTCCCATTGGTCAGAGAACTGCCCAAGATCGGCACTTTGGTATCTTTCTCCCATAAATTCAAGTATTTATTGCACCCTCATCCATAAATATCAATCTTTCCCTATCCACTTCATATTTGTCATCAAATACTAAATCATTTGATCCAATAACAATCTCATTGGCGATAATGAGATTAAATTTAAATGGTTTCTTGTTACTAGACATTAATAGAGAAGCTGGTTTTAATTTAATTTGCTCTAGAATGTCATATTCTGCAATATCTTGTATGGACACAACAGTTCGGCGTTCTAATTGGCCGGCTCGAATAAACCAACCAATCAGAGCGCCGAACACGCTCTCGTTTCGATTAGTTTAAACGTAAATCAAACTCATACTAAGGGTACAGGATCCCATTACAATTAGACTCCAAAAATGACAAATGAATGCGATTAATCGCCAATTTATAGCGTTAAAAGCGCGACAATCGCATAAAAGCAGCAGCCACAATGTCAGAGTTGAATAAACTGTCACTTTGAGTCATGGTCGTCACCAGTTCAACAATTAACACGAAGTATTGACCTTGCACAATTTATAAAACTTAATTGCATACATTAAACCTTGTTGAGAGAGTTAAAATGGAAGTATTTTTGGACTCAATTAGCAAAAATTATGTTTTTGATGACAGAAACGATAATTATGTGCAAGATGCCAGTTTACAGCACTTTCTCTCACTGAGGATTAATGACTTACATTAACAAAAGGATGGCAACACTTTTACTTTCTGATCGACAGCGCATTAATCACGCTTTGAAGTCGTATTGGTATGTCTTACGAATCAAACACATCCTTCCTCGAACGCGTCTCAGATCCGGTATCTTAATGGATGTCAATCTATAAAGTGGCTGACATCATAATTTATTGGAAAACATTGAAATGAGATGATGTGCCAGAAATAATAAGGAACAACCGTCACTACTAAAACGGAAAACCGTCGTATCCTCGTCATAGGGAAGCTAAAGAAACTTTAAATTATCATTATTAAAACTTGCTAGTTTATACTCATGTACCTATCAGACCGAATACTACAACAAACAAATACAAAATCATTATGAAATAGAAATAGTAACTTATAATAAGAATAGACACAACAGTACTTTCCTAAACACAAAACCACGTGCTCATTATTCGCAGTCACAAGAGCAACAGTCAAACTATTAATCAAAACGACAGTTAAGAGAAAAAAAAAGAACTACACTACAAAAGCCAGCCAGTAATTACAGTATTGCAGAACCACACAAAAGTATATTTCACAATGTTTTCGGATGTATCACGTAGCAAAATTGCTTGCAAGTAAATAATAGGGGAGGCAGTTGTGACATCAACAAATTGCTGCAACGTTCATCATCGCGAGGACAAAGGCAGTTATGAAAAATAAAATTACGGTACTTTGTCATTTATCCTTTAAAAAAATATTTTTTAATCTTATGTAATAAGGGACGATCGCTAAAAACCAGAACTATGGATCAAGAACAGGAATCTCGAAATTAAAATCCAATATCCGAGAGACAACCAAAATTACAAGACACAAGATTCAGTAAGTCATCCTAATTCTAAGTTTCACACAAAAGAGTGTATTGTGTAGTAACAGATTTCACAGAAGAATGTATTACACTGCACACGGCGCTTACAATGTTTATAAATGATGACAAATAAGATGAATCAGTAAGTACTGCTACCCAGTTATCGGTGAATCATTTAACATAAGGAAATAGAATCCCACGCATCAATAAAAATAACCTTAAGCACAATCTTTGTTTATTCGATTCCCCAAAATTGTAAGCGTTTGTTATTGTGTGTTTGGGAAATACAATCACATTGTGATGATACTAGTGTCTATTTCCATTTACCGGGAAATTGAACAAAGATTTGATTGAAATTTGAAAATCCATCAGTCGCTTACCGACGCTGCAAGCGTGGGACATGGAGCGTCAAGCCATCAACACTGACAACGACATTCGATTAACTCCGCGTAATTACGGGAATCTATTCCGGGCCTATGATGGCACTTTTTGTTCTAATATCCTCAAAATTGATTGCTTCCGTGCGTTCAAATAACTGACAGACTGACGTCATTGTAACTGTTCAAGAATTAACCCACTAACAAATGAAACGAAAACTGTTGATGATAAAATGGTAAGTGTACACATAACTGCGGTGTATGAGTCAATCGACAGCCTCAACGCTCAATACAATCTACGTACTAAGAACAATCATTGTAATTGAACCGCTGCCCGACTTCTAAAATTGCTCAAGATTGGGAAACTGTTTTGCTCCAAAACAAATTTTCATCAAAGCCTTGTCAAATTCTGTCGAAGCAAAAAGTACCGCAATCGTTTCAAGAAAAAATATCGTTTATTGTTCGCCCAAAAATACTTGATTTTGTACCTGGATTTATACCTAGACATGGACAAAAAAAGAACAAGGTGTTTTTGTTTGATATCGAGGGAATCCAATCGAACGATTCCACGGAAAAAAATCACCAATCTTGAATCTGTAAAGTTGTGAATCATTTTTTGGAAACGCTTGGAATAAAAGTGTATCAGTCTAGTCTTTACCTATTTTTGATTTACTAACTAATGTAATTCCCGTACATCCAAAAATAGGAATAGCCATTACACTACGTCTGGGAATCTTCATAATGTTAATTCTCTAGCATGAATTACTGCTGCACACAAGATTTTAAAATTAATATTGTTTAACCTGATCAGGGTTCCCTCAAAAACTCAGACACAATTAATTGCCATCGTTCTCGAAGTTGAGACCAAAGCAGCCGTACAGGGTAATACGCCGGATGAAGTACCTTAGTATTAGATGGAGCGTGAGGTAGGCGGGTCATCGACCAGTTCACAAAAAAATGTACCGATCTGACTGGGCTGTTCACACTCATTGCAGTTAACGGTTCCGAGATATGGGGCCGACGCGAAATTACTGCTTAGATTTGCCGAGCCAATTGTAAGTGTAGTGTAATTGTGTTTTACAGGCGTTGTATCCAATTAATGCTGGTAATGTGAGCACTAGCTGTTAAGAAGTGGGCCAGTGATGTATCACAGGTACGCAATATGTTCGCTCGACACGGGTTTGTAATTGTATAGCCCGACAAATTGCTATCACGGCAGGGGATCCTGCTTCGCACGTGTGTTCGTGTCACGGTTGTGAGAAGTGGTACCTATTTACTTTGATTTGACAACGTTTCTGTGGTACAAAAACATTACATAAATCACCGATTACTGTTTGAACAAGTGTAGCGAGTACGATACAAACACAAAGTTTTCATTAATAACCAACAACAAAGCAAAATGATACAAAATAGTTCAGCGGTCGAAACAAAACAGTTTCTACCACTAGAACTAATCATAGAACCGGTCCAGTTGGAAAACTTTTGTCCATTGATGTTCGTAACAATACTCAAAGGACCAGCTGTGTTGGATCTGCAGGACGGAGCATCATTGTGTCTGCAACTAAATAACAACTTCGTAAAACAATGGAGCCTGCCATTCCAATAAATATTGTACGTAAACCGATACAAAACATGTGGCCAACATCTGGGGAACATAACGCTCTACTAAAGAGATTTTTGCCAACAATTTATTGGTAAATGTTTGATGTATCAATATTGGATGATCGATCGTCGATAACCGAATGTTTCTAGATTCTTCGAATGGTTTTGTTCCCTTGACACCGATTGTACCAAACCCTGGTGCTACGCTTACAATATAAATGTAGCAGGATTTTATTAAGGAAAATCTGCCCGAAAAATCTCTAAGCAATTTCTCGGAGATTATTAGAGGAAAAAAAAATTGACATCACAAAATTTTATTACGACGTAATAATAAATTTCTCTTTCATAAAATGTAGGTACATTACGACATGGGATAATTTGGGTAACATTTCTTTTGCTTTACATGTCTTAATTACATTTTATTTGAGATTCTGTGGATCTTACAAAAGTATGTTACTGTGTATATTATCTTAAAGATATAATAATAGGTGTCGCGTTGAATGATTGGCTCTCGTATAGACTCGGTGACTCGGTCACGGATGAGCGGTTACTATGGCTTGGAATTTGGGACATGCGTTGTACCGGAGAACAAGGTCGACTTGTAAATAATGCTACAAGTTTTAAACTATGCTGAAAATGAATAATGCGATAACCGTAAATATAATAAAGAAAGAGAAGACATCACATTGAAAGAAAACTTTACTAAAGACATGCATAAATTATCATGAATGAAAGAAATTATCCAGGTCTGGTAAAGAAATAAAGTCTACCAGCTCACTAGCTGGTAGCTGCTAGTAGCTAAACAAATGAATGAACGAATTTAAGTGATCCATGACGTGAGAATAGAACTTAGTACACATTCTGTTCTATCTTTCTTAGAGTTATCGATTTGTTTACCTAAATTAGATCCAATCTCAGATACAGCTAAAATTGTATCGATGAGTGTACTGTTAATTATAGAAGTTTCTTTTTATACAATCCTTATTTTAAGAACGTTCAAGTTCAGGAATGTTTAGTCCGGAATACGAATACGGATTACAATAGGCTTTTTTGAGGGTAGTTAATCATCCAATGACTTGGGCGAGGCGAGAGGGAGTGTCAGACTCTTACTGACTAAAAACCACCCCGTTCCTACTGCAAGGCGGTCCGCAGCTCCGACCAACAATAGGCTAAGATTACTTACATCACTTCATCGGTTATTTTTATTTCACCGAGACATACTTAATGCCGTTTTTATCTCCATCATCGTATACATTTTGTCCAAGAAAAAAAAAAGTAATGAATATTAAAAACAATACAATTTGTTTTTGTGTCTGCACGTTTCATTCTCACCTCTGGGTGACATTGAGAGCTACTTATGGCGTAGTTTAGTCAAGATAAATTAAACATTATGATTTTGGATGTCCCTTACTCATAAAGTTAGCTTTGGAGGTGAATGAATCATTTGACAAAAATTATGGGCATTAAGGTAGAATCGACATTATGTTTGCATTATTGGCCGTTTATAACAAGATTCTTTGTTACAATGTGGTTTCCTCGCCTTGTTTACCTTCTTACAATTCCACAACATAATGATTCACATAACGACTTGGTCTATGCAAATTAATATTGTATAATGCGCTTAATATACTTGTATAATCTTGTTCGTTGGGTTACATAATCTAAGGAGGTCGTCACACAATATTATCTGTGGAACCCATTTTTTATGGACTAAGATCTTAGGAAGATTTCCGCCTATTGTCATTTGGGTTTATTGTGTTTGTTCTTGGTAACAAAAGAAATGTTAAGTTTGCTAGATATTTTTAGTTATGACTTAGGTAACTAAGTATATCCTAGGTTAAAATTCGTTTTGACAATAAATAACACTCTTTCAACAATGTCTTTTGACGCTAAATTAATTATTATGTTATCGGCTTGCTCACGTAACTGTTTGACAAGGAATAAAATTCGACTAGTTTCAAGCCATGCCAGAGGCTCATATTCATGAGCATTCCACGACACACGACGCGGCATTTCGATAACATACTAATTAATTTAGTATATCTCACGAAAGTTATAATAAAGTCTTTTTACGCTCTCATATTCCCAATACATATCTAAAGAAAACGAAAGGTTTTTATTTTGTAACTCTTGCATAGAAATAATGCAAAGTACAAAATGCACCTCTTTATTTTAAATAAATAAAATTGCATTTATTACAAAACGGCTGACCTTGTAAACGAAGCAAAAACGTGCTAATTATGTAGATTAGACAATTCAGGCAGCCATGACCTCGATGATTACGTTAATTAATTTGTTTTCTTTAATTTGTTATAAGTTTACATTTGTTAGTATTTCATTGCCGATGTCTCTACTTACTTTTTACGGTCCTTGGATCCATTTCGTTTTTACTTAGCCTCCTCTTGTAATTTCAAGACAACCAATGTTATTGCTTTTTTTGAGGGGGAAAATCATTCAATGACTTCTCCCGCCTTAGGCGAGGTGAGAGGGAGTGTCGGACTCTTACGGACTAAAAACCACCCCGTTCCTACTTCTGCTTTTCGAGCCGGAGCCCCGGTAAACCCGCTAGGTAGTAACCAATGTTATGCTTAGAATGAAAAAAGTATTTCTTTAAAGAGGTTTACTACATTCTGCAACGCACTGATACCTCTAGTCTCGGAGGTCTATTTAGAGTAGCTATGGTGTCCGCTAACCATCAGGTGGGCCGTAAACTTTATTGCTACCAATAGTAGTAAAAAAAACTTTAAGAACTTCCTTGCTTAAGTGGTCAAAACCTACTTGTTTATGAGTATCTTAGCACGAGTTCAGTTAACCGTTTCGCAACGGAACAATTTTAATGAAAACACGACACAACAACTCGAAATCGACATCCATCACGAAAAACAGCATCCGTGCGAAACACCGGGGACCGCTAATTGTGAAAAAAAAACTTAGACAAAAGACTACCGTAATGCAAGTGTCGTAGGAGCCACGTTCGTGATTGCCGAGGTAAAAAGCTCTGTTTCAATTTTCGAATCGGGCAAAGTATTATTGTGTTTTTTTTCGGTTTTTGACAGTTCTCAGCATGAAATCTGGAATTATGCCTTTTTTGAGTGGGTAAAATCATCGAATAATTACTTTGCGTGAGGCGAGAGAGTGTCAGATTCTTACTGACTAAAAACCACCACGTTCCTACTCCTGCTTTGAGCCACAACCCTGGTAATCCGTTAGGTAGTCCACAGGTCCGGATCTGCCACAGTCCACAGAGAGATGGCATGGGAATTTATCACTGTTATAGTGATATAATGATACCTACATCACTGGTCTACTTGATATAATTAAGTATAATGTACCACCCACTGCACCAACTTATTTGGTTACTTATGTTCAGCCAGGTGACGATACCAAAGTTAAGCAAAAACAAATAGGTAAATAGCACAAGAAGAGTCGTAGTTTCGTAAGTGGACACCGGCTGCAGTGGACAGTGAGTCAATCGATCACCCACTCGGTGTGTCACCCTCCAGTAACGGCGACCTTGCGGTCACCCTCCGCGGCGCTCGCGCATCTACGAGTATAACGTGCGCGTGGACATGGTAGCGATGAGCAAATGCTAAGTTTTATAAATAAAACCTTATTGCTATTGTTTTTACTAAATGTACCTTTATTAGTTTTTGTTTGTCATATTTGGGGGATTTTGTAAAGGATTTTTTCACTGCATAGTATAAAACCAAAGTAGTTTTTTCTATCCCTTTGTATGCTTAAATATTTAAAATTACGCAACGGATTTTTTAATAGATAGAGTGATTCAAGAAGAAGTCTTATAATTATGTGTAATAAATGCATAATATATCACCATTGCACCCATGCGAAGCAGGGCGGGTCGCTAGTAGTAGGCGGTAGTAGTTATAATAATTTTAAAATAAGCTACTTTGGTATTAGGTCCTGTACTTCAATTAGCAACTAATGTACGATAATGGAAGGAAAAATATTAAAACCGGTTCTCCATACTATGGGAAACGCATGGCCTTACGACATAATATTTATTTACCATTTATCATCTACCATTTCAGGAACATCATTTAACTGAATATAATAATTCTGTCACTTCAGCCAACTTACGCCGAAACTGGAAAGTAACACACTGCATACATAAATACTTGTATCGCCTTGTCTGCGCATACGCATTTGCATAACTTGTACTAATGTAGGTATCGAATGACTCATAGCTCTCACTCTGAAGAAATTGTTGGCTTCTAGATATACTAGGTTAGGAATTGCTAGTTTTTACAAGTGTTGACACCCTACAGCTGTTCTGTGTCTATTTCTGACTGATTTCGCTAGTAACTTATGCTATCTAGTAGCATATAGCTAGAATAGTCGTAGATAGCATACGTTACTAGCGAAATCAAGTATCAGTGAGTGTTTCGAAGTAAGTATAGGTAAGATATTTTTTATTAAAACTCGTCACTGAATCTGAAACTCTGATGTTAACCTAGTTCATTTCTTTCATCGGTCATAATTTAATATCGTTTTGTCTCCAACAGACGTCTTCTTTAGTCGTCATAGCGCAATGACAAACCATTCTAAATTTCAAAAGACCAAAGAAGACTGCAAAAGACCAAAACAAATATTCCCGTCTATCCAACGTCAACGAGAAAAAGTCGCTCTACACATCACAGTAACTATAGCAAATAATTATGAAGTCAATTAGTTAATTACACTGTGGCATGTTAGTAAGTACATCCCGACACACAGCTGCGATAAGCTGTGCACTCGTATGTTACGGAACAAACAATAATTATTAAAATAATTAATATGTATACACATTAACAGTAACTCATAAGTAAAATCTATGAAGATGAGGGTATTAGTTATTAAGATTGCTTAAAGTCAAAGTCAAAGGGTTTATTTGCTAATGAATACAGTTATATTAAAAGAAATAACTTTAAATTAAATATAGAGGAAACTCTCTAATTATCGAATGGAGAGAAATTAAACGAGGTTCCTATTGGTCCTTTAATGTATTGTTGTACCCTTTTCTGGTTCTTAAGACATGGAAAATGTTCTTGGTGAAGTTAATGATAAGTAAACTTGACTACCCTTTAACTATAGTTAGTTAGCTAAATATTTATTGGGCCTGGGCCCGAGTAAGTAGTTAATTACACACGTATGTTGTACGTAAACTAGAGTTAAGGCTAAATCATAAGTAAAATCGCCCCTAGCAAAACTGATAGATACCAATAGTTAGCTACGTAAGTCTCCAATAAGCATTTGTATATCATCGCATTATTGTTATACAATCACGAAAGACAAGGCATTTCACCAAAAAAGGCGATTTTCCGCCAATATTTTATTGCGTAAAAAAAGTTTCATCTTTGCAGAAAATGTCTTAACATTACCTACTTTTCCTTGACAAAGGCTGTTTCCTACGGATAATAATAATCCCCGCAAAGGCGAGGGATAAACGGTTCTCTGGTTAACATTGTTTTTGAGAAAACTTCGTGTTGGCAGTTAATTCTTCGGATAGAAACGACCAATTCAAGATTTATGTTATAAAAGGCAGAACAAATAACAATTACTGTGATGTTTACCGGATCGGCTATACGCAACGGACCTTAGTTCATAGGCATAATCCCTTTAGAATTCGTCATTCTATGTCACAGTTTTTTAATCACTACATAGTATAAAACAAAGTCGCTTTCTCTGTCCCTATGTCCCTTTATATGCTTAAATCTTTAAATTACGCAACGGATTTTGATGCGGTTTTTTTAATAGATAGAGTGATTCAAGAAAAAGGTTTATATGTATAATACATGCATATAGTATATTACTATTGTAGTCGGGGCGGGTCGCTAGTTCTATTATAAAATATTGTCATATACCTAGTTAGATTTCTCCAAAAACTGACAGACACAAAACCAGTTTCCTCAAGAGGTGGAAAGTTTGTTTATTCCTTCATTACGTAAGTAAACATACGCACTTGAAACCACTTAATTATATAACAAGTTTGTGATACTTACATATATAATTGTTATCTAACTTATGTGTGTATGATATATAGAGCGGAAAAATGGCGGCACAAAGATGTTAATACGATGTGAAAACGTGATCGGAACGATATTAACACAGAGAAATGTATTTATACTCGCATTACCCCAGTATTAAGGCCTTATTTCCTAGTTTTTTTCTGCAATTAGAGTCGGCAAGCCGTGCTCACGACCTTTCGAGCAAACGGGTTCGTGGAACGTTTCCTTGTTTAATGCACGAACTTAGGCTTTAGATATTCAAATGTAAATGTAGTTATGTGTTGATTAACGTGACTGGCTCAGTAGGAGGTTTAAACTTGATTATTCTTTCTGTTACGCTTTTCGGGACACGCTTGGGTGGTTCCATACATATTGAGATTACTTTGTGTTTCGTAGTATTTTTTATGCGTTACTCGTGTATTGTGTTAGCCAAACTAGGCTGAATACATTACAAAATATATGTGTAAAACTAGCTACACTAAAAGATAAGTTTCCCAGTGAATATTTTTGGTATGTCTTTAACACTACTCTAGTCTACTCATAAACGTTTTTATATCGTGATCCCTGCATCCTTATTTCCCTTTATCATCCACGGCCCTCCACACACAGTACACAAGCTAGGATGACGGACAAGGAATAAAAAAAATCAATTGAATAATACGCGCCGGCCTTGCGTTAAAACCGTAATCAAACGGTGACAATTTATTGTGAATCAACAACATCCTGTGCCCGACACCCACATGCCAATCAAATCGTTCATATCGGTACTGTTTCCTACGACTCTCGTGTGAATGGTGTGAGTGAGGGTATGGGAGAGGAAGAGAAAGGAGAGGAATGCCATCAGACTAGAATACACGCCATTTTTTTGACTAATTTGGAGCATGCTGTAGGAAATAAGTAACGCCGTTGTAACTAGAGTAAGGTCAGGAGTCAGGATTTAACATTTGTCAAATAGGTATGATCTTCATGTAGGGTTGCCAGATAGCCGAGATTTCCGGACTTGTCCCTGAATTTTGTGTCCAGTAATTTTACTTTGCTGTCCCGGAATGAAAAAGTACTAGATTTTTCACAAAAATGAAAAACTATGGCTGCAAAACTCAAACCGAAAGTTGTAACGCGCTCGCAAATCGCGCTGCGTGAGTTTAGGGGCGGGAAGGGTGAGTTCTAGGCACCTACTTAATTCCCACTTTTACAGTTTAGTCTCAGATGGGAAACCAAAACTCAGATTTCGTTCATGGCCGTAGAAATGTCCAGGAAATGATCAGTCTGGATCTGGCAACCCTATCTTCATGCCGTAGCGTAGTAATGTTGGACTATCAACATCCTCTACATAGGAAGGTTTCACATAATCTCCGCACCCGGTAGATTGATTGTACTATGCAGGATTGTGCGTGCAAGCGCATTTGAGAGGAGGCTCAGTACATACTTTGTGCTGTACGAGCTTTGCGATGTCTTTACCAGACAGATTTTCGATGTTGTAATCCTGTCTGGTATGTAGTAACGCAATGCTGAACCGATTAGGAAAAAAGGATTATTATTTTTCTTTATGGTTTTCTCGTGTAGGTATAATTGCCCAGCCGATAAGTCGGGCATAGTATTACTAGGCTTTTTTTACATTTTCGAAAATTTCTCAGTAGTAGTTAGTTAGCTCGGAGTCTGAAATTATGCCAACTATAGTGTGTGGACTTATAACATAAATGGTGAAAAGTGGGTTACATTGCACAGTGGCATTACATGTCTTAATGTGAACTAAAAACATCTAACTATATCTAGCCTAGCCTATCCTATAAGATTAGTTCCAACCAATCAGGGAGGTGTTAATATGATTAGGACATGAAACTTATGATTCGAACAGGGAAATTAAAATGCAGTTAGAAAACTTACATACAAATAGTACAACACATTACTTATTATATAAATTAACAGATAACTAATAGTATATATTTGTTCTTGCAGATAATTGCTTCATTAAAACAATACTAAGTGTGTCCTAATCTTATCTTTGTAGTAGTTAGTTATTTACAATGTACTTAGGTACTTACTGAGAGTTATGTACCAGTTATTATGTAAACCTTATATAGACAACAGCCATTGAACTTTATAGAAAGAAGTTCTTAATATAAAGGCACCATAATTCTATTTTTTATTTTTCTCATTATTACTTAACAATGTATAAAGCAATATTATCTTTATATGAATTCCGTTTTTCATGATATGTACCTAGATTTTGTATATAAAATTACTAATTATTTTATGTTGATTCTAGGCTAGGAGTTCGCTACGGTCTAAAGTAGTATATAGCCCATGGCATGGCACATAAATATCTACCAAGATTTAAATAGGTAAATCTTGAATCATAACTTTAAAATTTGGTACCATTACAGTAATTTAAGTTTGTAATTTTTTTTATAATAACTATCACGAGACGTAATAAATTAACTAAAAATCATGGTTTACCAGTAAATTGTGATTTAAAATTAAATAGTTTTTAAAGTAAATAGTTAATTTAAAGTATACACTATACTTTTAAAAGTTTTGAAGTAGATTCTACTAAGTCTGACCAGGTTTCCATGAATAGTTAATAAATATTTTAAAATAAGTGTTCTCTTTACATTCTAATATAGTTAGTTAAGTTCTCAAATAAATTCCATAGACATGATTACCATTACAATTTACAAAACATAATACCTAATGACTTAGTCAAAGCTGTGTAAATACTAAATACCTATAGTATTATTATATTACCACTGATTAATAAATAAGGTTAACAATATAATAAAACAATAATACTCAGTTGACTTTACATTTATTAATAGTATTGTTCCTAAGATGAGAGACTAAGTTAAAATAATACCAAATTAATTAGGATTATTATTTTAATAATAAATGATTTATTTAAGGATTCCATATTATTGTGTGCTGAGCAATTTATTTTCCTGTTATTGTTAAATAAATGCATAGAGTTATTGTTGTAAAGTTATTATTATTTAGTTTATTGTGTTCCAATAAGGATAATAGTGAGTTCTAGTGTGATGAAACATGAGATAATTTTGTTAAACAACTTATGGGAGCAAAGAGGTCTTGTAAAAGTTTAAACTTTTTACTAATAAGTGCTCAATAAGAATTCAGATTGGCTATGGTGATTCTAATTAGTTTTTCGTATACAAGAAGATCATTTAAAGTATATTAATAAATGAACGATTAAAACTATAGTTTAAATCAGTTGTAATCAAAAGTGTAGAAGTACAGAGCAGTCAGTACAACAACTGCTCCATAATCTAAGCGAACAATACGATGTGGCATCACGCCGATAAGCCGGGGAGCCGATTACGAGCGACGCCCCACGAAAACATCGTTATAAACAACATAACACTACCAGACATACCTAAAGATACGATCTCCAACCAATATCAAGGCATTACAAACCTTAGATTCGACGGAATGTGAAACTTTTAACTTAACATAAACATAGCACTTTTTCAACTTCTATGACAACAATATTACCTGGGAATGCAGTTGGAAGGCGTCCTGTCCACCTCCCAGGCTGCAAAAAGTTTCATGGGAACAGGTTTGGATGCATTAGTCATCTTTTCCGATTTATTTTTCTCGGTCATCTTAAACAGCACCAAACAACGGTTTCACAGCACAACACTAGTGTACATTACAATTGGCATTGTTATTTAATCACTAAACACGACACTGTATTCATTTTTACAACACAGTTCATACACGAAGCCGATGCCGACGCAATCACAACAATACTCAGTAATTTTATAGCACGGTCGACTGGTGAATCGCAGCGAGCCGACCGAAGGCGTTCGATACGTTTGACAGCTAGCTGCCCAGTGTTACCGTACTTTGGTTACCCATAATACCAACTCCACTTGTTTAAAATAAAATAAGTACCCGTTTTTTTCTTGGGTAATTTTTTGTATACGTTTAAATGATAATGAAATATCTATGATGTTATATATAATCAATATGAGAAAAACAATGTGAAATATTCGATTTCACATGGTTTTTTCATTGAATTTTCTTGATTTAGTATAATCCAATTTCGATGTAAATTATATGCGTCAATTTAAGAACTTTCATTACATTAACCATTATGAAAGTACACAATCAAGTTAAAAAAAAAATCACAATTTTAACACGATTTGGAAATATTCCGTAATACTGGGTAATTTTTTAAAACTTGCAATACCACGAGTTGTCAAAAGTTAGCAAGAGATGTCACTTTACCGATGCGTTCTGAAATAAAATTTTGGTAAAATTATGTTGTAAAAAGTTGTTATCGTTTTTGTTTAATTATAATTCAAACATGAATAATTCATAACAAATACTAATTAACAATATATCATACTATGCTACGCCATGTACACGAAATACATTATAGTTTACATTTGAGAGCCACGAATGGGTTGACTCAATCGAACTGATATCACGGCCTCATTGAAAACCGGCGAGAAACAACTATTTTTTTGCATTGTGTTTTGCCGTGTGAGAGTGTCTACCGAAGGCCCAATCCCAACCATTCTCATCCCTAATCCTCAAACCCCTAAGAGACTGGCTATACTTTAAGGTCCATGGACGGCGCCAATTGCTTACTATCAAGTGAATTGTCTATTTATTTGCCGCCCCATCCCATCAAAATATAATTTTTGTCCAAGTTCATTGTTACTTAATGGAAGTAATTATAATCAGATTATAAAAAAGAAAAACGTTTTGAACAAAAAATATTTTATTTACTAAAAATATACAAAACGAAAACAGTAAATTACTAAAATTAGAATAATATCCCAAGCATAATCTAAATTATCATACCTAATTTCATAATTTTGATTTATCAATTAAACTTAATGGAATATAAAGTTAATAATTTTACAATAAAATTCATTTAAATTAAAAATGCATAGATTGATCCACATAATAGTTACCTAATACCCAAAACCTTACGAAATGGCTTAAAAATATTTATAAGACTAGATTAGAATAAAAAGCTTAAGACTAATTTGGGTAAACAAAATTAATATAATGAGTTTTGTATAAAAATGCAAAAATGTCGAAAAAACTAAATAATAACTCAAGTTTCCCATAGCATACCATGTCCACAAATTGGTTATTAGACGCATATTATTGTAATAATTTTGTGAATACTTTATTCCGAATTTAAATACCCTTTTATGTATTGTATTTCGGTCTACTAATATTTCGAATATCATAATTTTATAATGGCACCGAATTTTTTCTTTATTTTGCCTTGATTACCGAATATTGGCAACATTTATTTAAATTTTCGCCTTTTCCAAGATGGATGTTCGTTCCAAATTCAAACGTAGCGCTGTAATAGCGAACTTGAAGGTGTATGCGGCCAATTTGTGGACGTGGCACTGTTTCTGGCTCATTTAGCGACTTCTGGCGGGCAGTCGGGCTGTGAGGAGGGATGAGCTGCGCGGAACGCTGGGTGGTTCTCCAGCTCACGGTCGATACGGAGAATTATTGGGAAGGGACGCAGGTCCACATGAAATCTGGAATTGGAAGATTAATGATTATGACTTTTGGAATTTTCCATTTGCATTTATAAAGCCCTAACATACTATACATTTAAAGCTTTCTCAAGAATCAGTCTGGGCTATCCCCTGATTAAAACTGCATCAAAATCTGTACAGTAGTTTTCTAGTTTATTGCAGACAAATAGAGGCGAAAACAGACACTACAGCGGTTAGTGTATTTTAAACTCTACAATTTTTGAGGAAGTACAAAAATGAAATATTTCTTACCTCCTAGCATTGAAAACCTGTGGCACCAGACAGCAGTCAGCGAGTGTGATCTCGTCCCCAACACAATACTTTCCAGCACAGGCAGAGAGCAGCTTCTCCACGGCTCTGAAGCCCCGAGTAATCCAGTGCTGGGCCCATTCCTTCTTCTTCTCCTCACCTACGTAGATGAGGACTATCAGGTTCTGGAGTGGCTGAATGCCTGAGGATATGACCTGTAATGTAAATAGAACAAGCTATGAATACCATTGAAGACAAGAACCTAGAAACTTTTTTAAAATAAATGATTGATTCAAAATTTCAGGATCAGTCGCCTGCGTGGAAGTCGCCACGGCATCCTGAATGCTATAGCTGACAGGCACGACAGTCCGCTAATGTGGAAGTTAGTGCAGCGGACTAAGTCCCTGCTTAGTATTAAGTATTAATTAAGTAGTTTTATTTCTCTTTATTGTCATTTGTGGACTTTAGTTGTCTTTATTAATAAAGTTTATTATTATTATTACCCACCTCACAAATTTCACGAACTTTAGCCCGTTTGAAGCAGTCCTGAGGCATCAAAGGCCTCTGGTTTGGTCTGGTCTCTTCCAGGTAATGCATAATGTTGAGAGACTCCACAAGTGTGTGTCCATCTGCAAAATTTCAGTAGATAAAAAATTTATGAGATACCTTTACTTTACCACTGCCACTGATATAATCAAATGGCTCATTTTGCTTATTCTTATCAGTGAATTCAATTAAGAAGCGCAAATTCTTTTTTATCTTTATTTTTATGCAACGTCACGTCTTTAATCCCTGAAGGGGTAGGCAGAGGACATTACGGCATGTAATGCCGCTGTATAATTTATACCCACTATTCACCTTTTGTGTTAAAGTCTCAGACTCATTGGTCGAATGGGCGCAAGTGCGACTGCCGGATAAGGGGTCTCGGGTTCGATTCCCGGGTCGAACAAAGTATTACTGGGTTTTTTTCGATTTTTCGAAAATTTCTCAGTAGTAGTAGAATAGAGTCTGGGATTGTGCCCAGTATATGTCAATACGCTCACCCCTATTACATGGGACTTATAATAACACAAATGGTGAATTTCTTGTCTTTAATTACCTACCTATTTTAGTCATAAAAAAATATTTACCAATACAAAGAGATGGGACTTGCTCCATAGGGTTGACTTCCCGGTACTCATTGCAGTGCTGTTCTCCTCCCCCCTTGATTAGGCTGACTGCCTTGATGTCATAGGGAATCTCCTTCAAGTTGAGCGCGATGCGCACCCGCCAAGAACATGAGCTTCGCCAGTATGAATATAATACTGGCTGTAAAAGATTAAAAAAAAACACAATTTAAAATTAGAACTGAGAGAACACAAACAGGATTTATGCTCACTTTGAAAGCGGTAAAAACAAGCGAATGATAAGGAATATAAATAAAGTTCGGACTTGAACATAGTGCGTATCTATAAATAGTTATTGCTTCTAGATATCATACCGAAAAGGCGAAAATGTGAGTACAAAATGATATAAAAAAAAACTTTACGAATTAGATATTAAATATTACAATTGAAGTAAACTAACTGTCGGATATCGATTAATAAGTGCATTGTCCTTCCTAATCACTAAATAATTCAAGTGCCATTATTCACCTTAGTTTCAACGACATCGCCCATTATAAAATTAATAAATCACGACTAATAACTTCAACTGAACACTCTCGAATGCTTCCCGATTTGAAATTGTAGTACCTATCTCACTATTCAACAAGTTAAACCAGATACAAACAACAGGTTTATTCAACAAGATAGTCTAGTATGCAAATAGAGCAACAAATTAAAAAAAATAGAATCGAGAAACAGACTGGCGTATTATATTCGTACCTTAGCCATGGCGGAAATATTCCCGTTGTATTTGGAGTAGTAAGTAATTTTGACGGCGTTTATGTACTTCTTCACAAAATATAAATTCGTAAATTACGGTTTATTTTGTATAACAAACAAATAAATATTGAGCCCCTTTATCACTGTAATAGCACAGTGTTGCGCATAGAGTTCATTGCTTTCAATCTTTCAATATTTCGTTCGGAAATCACAAGAATGTATGTTAAAATCAATCGTGAACTCGTGATATTTTTTAATTTTATTTCGTATAATACAATATCTCTTGTCTTGATTGATTCTCGTTTCTTCAAGCACTTCAATAAATAGTGCAAGAAAAATGTTAAAAATAATTTTGTTTCGGAAACCAAATCTCAGTAACTCAAGAAACTTTTTTTGACAATGACAATGAATCCTAGGACTGTCAAATGCCAGTTGTCAATTAGCTGTCAACTGCATCGTGCACGCACGTGTGTTGTGTTTATTTTCATCAAAATCACACTTTATTAAATAAACATGGGTAAAAATAATAAGAAAGGCCCAAAGGCCAATGTATTTAAAGTAGCTGGTGCAAAGAGCTTGAAGAAAACTAAAGCCAAAGCAGTCAACTTAGGCCTAAAGAATGTAAGGTTACCTTTTGATTTTACTAAACTTTTACGTATTTATATGAGTCAAATAAAACAATTTTATGATTAATACAACACCATATAGAAGAATATATACGTTATTCTTAAGTATTTATTGAATAAATTCAGATTACCGTTTGTAAATGTGTATGTTTACGTTATGTTTATGAAAGCTAAAAAACGTTAATGTTATGAGCTAAATAAGTTTATTGCGCACCAATAACCCTCTCTGTCACATGATCACATGTGTGGCTACACTTATATGTTTGATATTCATTTCCAAAGACGACAAACTACATCCTACTAATATTATAAATGCAGAAGTTTGTATGTTAATCCTTTACAGCAAAACAGCTGAAAGGATCGAGTTGAAATTTGGAACAGGGGTAGATTATATTCTGGAATAACACATAAGCAACTTTCATCCGATAGGAATGCTTCTTAATATGTTAACAGAAGCTATATATTCTTTTATTTATTTTTTCAGATCAAACAAAAAGTACAAGACATAGACAAAGAATTCGTAGAAATTAGCAAGAAACCAAAACCAAGTGAAACAAAGCCATCTCCATCAGTAAAGGCTCCTACGAAAAAGCTAGAAAAACCAGTGACGAAGGAAGAAGTTGCGAAGACAGCTGAAGAGATTGTGAAAATGGACTTATAACATTCCTTTTACTAGTAAAAATACTACTATTTAATTTTATAATTCAATAAACTCTCTATCAAATGGATTTTGCTAGTAAAGAAGATATAGTAGCACATATTTACTTTATAAATAAATGAATGGTTGTGGCGCAAGGGGTCTATGTCGAACTGGGCTTATTTCTCTTTTTTGAAAATTTCTTTGTAGCACATAGTCTGGAACTGTGCCCAGTATATGGCAATAAACTCACCCCCTATTCCATTGGACTTAACTATAATACAAATAGTTAAAAGTTCATTGTATAGCAATATTAAATGCTGTAATGTTCAGGGAGCGATGGCGGGACATCGTGAGGCGAGCAACATCTACCACACAACCCACAGACACTACATGTTGACCACGACCACTCTGTCAAGAGTGATACGAATGAGAAGAAGAATGTACACCTCTGCCCACCCCTTCATGGATATAAGGCGTGATGTTGTTTTGTGTAAATAAATGGAGGTCCTTATCAAGTCCATTTGATAGATTAGTTTTGAAAATGTCTATTAGACTATAAGTACAAATTAAGTATTGTAAATATATATTTTCTATTTAAATCTAGTTGTCTGTGTAATTATTTCTCTTTGTTATGTAGACCATAGATTATTATGTAGATGGTAGATGTAGTATTTCGTAGTAGATTGAGTATTTTGACTGTATGGTTGGCGCAGTTGTTCGGTGACTAGCTGCTGTGCAACATGTCATGGGTTCTATTTGTCATACATGGAAGGCTAATATAGGTACATCAAGAACTGCTTTGATAGAAGCTGACAGGATTAAAGAAAATATCGATTTTATGTCTTTTATTGTTAAAATTTAACAAAATATAACATTATTAAAACACTTAAACTAGTAACATTTAAGGTTTAGTTTAAAAAATTCACATTGGTTAACGGTGGTAGATTTCCTAAACATACATATACAGAAGGAAGGATTGCTTTCATTGTTGCGTAATTTGATTACGCAGAAGAAAGGACTTTGGAGAAGTTGACCACCTTCGGGCTAGCACATCATTCATGTCTAATCTATAACAAAATGCACATGAATAATGTTTAGCGTCACAATACAGATATAACAAAAATTCTTAACTATAAAAATATTTCTTTAGTCCCTATAGCTGTTTATTCTTCGTCGGTTAGGTCAGGTTCTGCTTTCTCATCCTCGCTGACGTCTCCGGCCTGCTCGACTTGGGGCTCGACGGTCGTTTGTTGAGGGATGTACTCAGGAGATTCTGGCTCTTCAACAATTGGCTCAGGTTCGTCAGCGGCGGGTTCACTGGAAAAACTAATTATAAAAATATATCATTATCAGTTTACAAAAATATATTCTTTTTATAAACTTTATAAAAAGTAGGTAAGAGTTTGTATTAGGATCAAATCTCACTCCAAGTATTTTGGGATGATTAAGGATAAGAAGAACAAAAAGATTAGATTAGTGAACTTAGCTGACAAAATATTTATCGTCACAAGGACTAAAGAACTATTGCCTTCCCCAGGAACCAATCAACTGGTTTATATTCAATTTATTCAAATATCATGTTTACGATCAATGTTTTTGTGGTCCAAATTAATTTGGTTTTGTAATCCTCACCCGATATCAGCCTGCTGAACTTCCTGAAGAACATCAGCAGCAGAACCACTCTGTGAGAGCTCCTCCAGGCGGGCGGCCGCAAGCTCAGACTCTTGTCTCGCAATCTCGGCTAATTCAGCTGCCTGCATTGACAAATATCCAAGAAGTTAGAATGTATCATATTTATTGCCTTTTGTTCATGAAATAAAAAGAGTAATAAAAGTTACCTGTCGTGCAAGTTCGTCTTCGCGTTCTTCCTGTGCCTGTTTCTCCAATTCCTCTAACCGAGCGAGTTCCTCCTGTCTCCTCTGTTCCGCTTGCCTCTCCTCCTCGAGCCTGGCCTCTTCAGCTAACCTCGCTTCCTCAGCCAAGCGAGCTTCTTCTGCGAGTCTCGCTTCTTCAGCCAGGCGTGCTTCTTCTGCAAGACGGGCCTCTTCTGCTTTCTGGGCTTCTTCGGCTAATCTTGCCTCTTCTGCCTTTTGGGCTTCCTCAGCGAGCCTGGCCTCTTCAGCTAAACGAGCTTCTTCAGCTAGGCGAGCTTCCTCAGCCAGACGGGCCTCTTCGGCTTTACGGGCTTCTTCCTCGGCTAACCTAGCATCTTCTTCAGCCTTGCGTTTAGCTTCCTCGGCCTTGCGGGCTTCTTCTTCAGCCTTCCTCTTTTCTGCTGCTTCGCGTTCAGCCTGTAAATCGAGGAATATTCTATTAACATTTTTTATCCAAATATGGTGATTATTACAACTTAACGTTATAGTAAATTCTACTTACTTGAGCTTTACGTTCAGCCTCACGTTTAGCCTCTTCCTTCAATGCCCTATAACAAATGCAAATTTTTTAATAATATTTCAATTGGTTGGTTACCTATCACAAATCTGAAAGAAAGAACATACTTCTCTTCAGCAGCGCGAGCTTCCTCTTGCCTCTTCCTCTTAATTTCTGCCAAGTCAGTAGCTGGAGTCATGACTGGCTCAACAGTGGACGCACGGAAACGGGCTTCACGTTCGGCCTTAGCAGCCTTCAGTTCTAGTGCTGGATCCTCCATCATTTGTGGGACCTGGAACTTGCGGCTCGGCCTCCACGGGAGCAGCTTGACTGCACCGAGGCCAATGTTACGCGCATCCCGTAAAACAACGACCATTGGTGAAACAATTAGCGCTCAGAGAGACAACTGCTAATCATTCCACAGCATGATGATGACTGTCAATGGACGTTGTTTAATAGGTGTTGACGAACAGTAAGCGACGCAGTACAACGCTCATGATCATGATGCTGTCTAATCGAAGCTGTTAGACCCCAGCACCAAGCCCAATGACAAACCCTGTATGGCATGGTAGTCGCTATGACATCGTATTCTGTTTCAGCGCTGCTTCATGCTGTAATGCGAATGATAGTGCAGTTGTCCAGTGTAAAGTCTAATTATCGAACCCATTCTGTTCTCTCAAAGTTTATGAAATTCAGTATAATTCCCATGAGACTGTGATGTACCATAATGATAGGAAAGTATGTAAAGTGTAAATGTACCTACGTGTGTTTAACTTTAATTTTATATCTTATGGAGATATAATTATTTAATATTATTCTTTTACTATATTATTTACGAACAGTTAAAACATTTTAGTCAGAAAGCTCAGCGTTACTAAAGCTTGGAGTCAAGCGTGACATAAGGAACGGTGAACGTGCACATGATTAAAACAACTACATTTTCAGTAAAAATTCTTTATTGTTAAGTAAAATCAGTCGAGTTAAGTGAAAACGAGACATCTCTATCACCGACAAAATTTCGGCGCACAACACCGCGCTATCACAACGATGACTAGCAAATAAATAAAATCGTTCGTCGCAACTCGTAAACATCAGTAACAAAAATATGTAATCTGTAATATATGAAATAAAAAAATAGATGATCTTGGTTAGTTCTAGCGTGTTATACCGAGATCAGAGAGCGCGAAGGGCGTACGCGGCGCGAGCGCGGGGCTGCTGCATGAGACAGCGCAGCCCCAGCGCCCGCGCCGCGCCGCAGGGAGCTACGCGCACTGCGCCGCCGTCGGCTGTTCCGGCGCGCCGCCCGCTGCAAGAGACACGCAGGGTTAGACACGGACTTTATTCTTCGTTTTAATATTCGTTTAGTGCCCCAAGCCTCTCAAGGCGTAGCTTTTCACTTTTAGACCGGTTTAAAGACTCATTTTAAAGAATTAAGCGAGGGATTTAAGCGAGCGCTAGCGTTGCGACGGTGGCGAGGTACCTGTGGCACTCTCGACGGCCAGACCGGCGGCCGCGAGCCTGTTCTTGGCATAGAAAGAAAGGAGGTTCACGTCGTCCCTGATGCTAAGCTCCTTGTAGAGTGGCCTACGGTTGGAGAAGGCCTTGTTACCGGTGTAGTGCACGCATGCGAGGTGACCGCGTCCTGGCGAGAACACCTCACGGTTACCACAGGGACACACTGGAACTTAACTGTTAGTCGGTAATCAAACTGAAGGATAACGGACGACACAGTTTAAGACAAATAGAGATTGGTCTTTTTAATTATTTTAGTTGGAAGACATCGAGTGTTGGACACTGTGCGATGTAGGAGTTTGTTACAATTCTCACCAGTGAACTTCTTGGCGGGTTCGCTGTAGTAGGAGATGTTGCGGATGTGGTCAGCCACGCTGCGCAGGGGGACCACGAGCTTAGCGAGGTAGGCCTCATTGCTAAAACGATACGGGATTGGCTCCCCGTACGAATATCTGTTGACGAAGTCATATGAATTATAAATGACCGCAGTTTATAACGGATGTTAGAAACTTTTCGCGTCACGATAAACACGCCAAGATCTAAATGAAAATAAATCGTTAGCTGTTTTATTAGTGGACACAAGACAACAAACGCTGACATTTAACCGAGTTATAAATAAATGGGCAGTGGGTACATGATGGCTACATACGTCACAGACAAAACATGCGTTGACGCAAGAAATAGGCAATGAAATCTACACCCACGGTTCGGACATCCTTCCTGGTGAAGGTCACGTTTTTTGTTTCCGATCCTCTGAAGTTCATGGGATTTTGGCAGCCAGACAGATTTTTCATGATTACATCGTGTATTCGAGTGCATGATTGCCAAATGACATGCGACAGGTACCGACTTGTGTCGTCAATGTCACTGCCAGGGCGGTCTTTTGATAGACGCATCAATGGGCGGGCTATTTTAATACTGTTACATCAAGCTAAGAAAAACTTGACCTAGCCTTGGAGATTGGGGTATGCGTAAGGTCTTCTGGACGTTCTTGAGTCCAAGGATGTCGAATATTTTTATCTCTGAGTTACATCAAATCAGTAAAACTAGTTCTAGCGAACTAGTTTAGTCTCTACCACATCATTGTTGTCTGGCTTCCCTCTAAGCACTTGGAAGAAGAATGTACTCACGAGTAAATCGTGTCGAGGGGAGCTACGGTTTTAGCGCGGGGCACAACTGAACGTGCTCGGGTAAGGAGTGCAGCAGTGTCGGCACGGATGCGGCTGGTCTCATCTTCGAAAGCCTGGAAACATTATATTATAATAATGTTAGTCCGAATTTTGAGAAACCTATTGATATAATACAATTGCGACCTGATATGATGTGTTGAATGTTTAGTGTACAGTTTGGAAAGTTTTGGTCATGTAACAAATACTGATTTCAAAGTGAAATTCCAAACGTACCTTGGTGGATTCAGATCGGAAGAAGTCGTCGACAGCTGAGATAGATAGTTCGGGGCGGCGGCGGTACGCGATGCGGTCCAGTTCGCGCAGGACTACTGAAGGACGCACGCGCACACGCACTACATGGTGGGGTGCCTCCGGGTACGTGACGAGTCGAGTGACAGTGCGAGAAGTCGGCCTGTATATCAGCTCAGCCTGCAACCGTCGTAACAGCCAAGGTCATTCACCATCCAACACAACACTTCATGATAAAAGAGCTACAGCAATGAATTCTGTATTTACGAGCGAGCATATGGTCTGCTTATGCTGCCACGTTTTCGTATAGAAGGGTAAAACATAGGATTCGTATACTGTAGGTACCAAAAATTACATTAATTCTAGACAAAGTAGGGTGGTACTATCTGTTTCTGAGACGATAAGTATAAAGATTAGGCAGTCCATTTGCTTACTCTGTTGGTATGGTTCACAGCTACACGAAAGCCGATAGAATATTGATAAATACTACGCAATCGTGAGCTCACTCTAAAACTTCAGCTATTCTACCATGCACAATATTCATTAATTTACCAATTGTTCTACATATTCTGTGGTATGCAGTTATTTCACTTTTTATTCTTAGAAAACATGTCATGAAATGTAATTACATCATGATATTGTATTTTTAAAAGATTCTGTCTGGTAGCATGCACATAATTTTGGGAAGATAAAACATGCAAAAAAAACCCACAACGTAAGTATCTTCTAATAATACTTTGTTTATGCAAGCTTCGCTCGTTAATCGTTCTAAATGTGGGTGCAAATGTATGAGTGCAGGACGTAAAATTGCATCATGGACGCATTTCTCTAACATGGAATTTCCACGTAAACCATGGAATTCTACCCAGATCTGTAGTGTTTGTTTATAATACGCTAAATCATAGGGCTATTTCGGTAGTGGACCTTACTGTTCGTCTCAATGGCGGTGTGAATCATCGGCGAGTGTTGTAAAATTAGATTATTTCGCTGCGCACACGCCGCAGCGGAGATGGCGAGAGTGATTGCAACTTTTATTGCCATAGCGACTTTTGCTACAAGCTATTTATATGATAGAAACATGATCTATCCTATTAGAAGTTCATAGCCTTGCTCTAAACATTGGAACAGTCAGAAAAATATTTTACTAACATTTTTTTTTCTTTCTATCTACTTTGTAGACACTTTTCTAAGAACCTAAAGCAATTTGTGTTGGTAGGTACTCTTTCTTAAACTGAGTTGTTTGATTGCCAAGTTTCAATCAACAGGAAGACGTCAGTCATGGAAGTCAGGCAGTCAGTCAGTATCAGATTACAATATTCATCTTGCTAATCATAAGATCTTTAAATAATTTATTGCGTGCTTTGGGCTATCTCATCATGCTCCTAGTTTAGGGTGACGATCGTTGGCCATTTTGAAGTCTAGAATATTCCATGGATTTCTCGTAATAACATGGGCGTTAACGGTATTCTTGGCTTGTGTTTCGTTGCCAAAAATGTTACTCTTGATCCGACTCCAGCTTTTGTTTCCACACTTTGTCTAAAGAGTGATACGTCCGGCCAGTTTTGGGTAAACATATTAAATTATATAGTTTTCAAGGTTTTCTGCTAATTAATGGTCTTGTAAATATCTATTATTTTTATTGGAAGGGCAGGGCGGCTGTATAAATGTGTCTATTTCCACTATTTTTGCTAATGGGCCTTTGAAGATTTCTTTTGTTATTTTTTCTTAGTTATTTGTAATGGCTGAAGGTCTTATTTGACGGTGATGAAACTGAGTGAAGTGATGTGATGACAACTATTGTTTTAGCGCTGTTAGATATTCAAGAAAAAAATGAGTTCTTCATTTAAGTCGACTCGCTAGTCCAGTCAATTTTTGTAGAATGAACAAACATAATAGTTATCTATAGTTTCTACATGTTTTTTCTCAAAACTTCAGAAGTCTGATCCTTACTACACCTACCCATATAGGTTTTACTTGTTCTTATTTGTTACGTTTCCCATCATTCAGTTTATTACATACCAACTTACCTACCTACTGACCGAATCGTTGTTTTAATGCCAAATTACACCGAAATGACATTCAATTGCTACTATAGAATTAACCATATTAGCATGCATATTTTCAAATCTATTCCAATCTTAATTAGGTGCAAAATTCTTAATAGACAGTCTACGACATTAATTATTATCCTCAAACACCTTTCTGTGGCTATACTTAGAGAATGGTAACAACTACAATCAGTTGTTATTTCAAGTGTAATAAAAAGGGCTAGTGACAATAATGATAGCCTGTCTACTGATGGACTATTTACATAAAACGGGCTTTTCGTAATTTCTAAGCTTGGCCTGACTTGGAGATCTCAGTTTAAAACTTTCAAGTTTATCAGAAACCGCTGCTGCCCGTTCTCTGTTAAATGATCTTTAGTCGGTCCTTTCGACACCAGTGGAAAGAATTTGACTGCACAGTTGGCGCAGTGGTTTGGTGAAAGGATGATTATTAGCCCGGAGTTGGGAAGTTCCGCGGTGTTTCACCCCCGTGTCTCGGAAGCTCGTAAAGTCTTTGGTCCTGGACCTGAGCTCTCCGGTCGTGTCGTGCACAATAATATCTCGTTAGTCTAGCTAGACAGGCTGGCTACCATGATCGAAATCTATCGGGAGATTTTATTTAAGCAGTACCACCTAGGCAACCCACTCAAAAACTTACAAATTGCGTATTTAGTAGAAGTCACGGATAACTACTAACCTTGTATAATTGTAAATGAGTTGTTTGCGAACATTCATATGTTTTATTACGACGAGGAATGTTTTTAGCTCCCCTTTTGATTACACCAAGTTTTATATTGGCAATGTGCCACGAACGTGTGTGCGTGTAATGCTGTAACGCTGTAAATTGTAATTAGTTTAGCGTATTGTGTATAGTAGAGGTACTAAAATAAATTATTTTAAAGAATAGGTAAGAGTTTGAACATGCTGTTGAAGTATGATTGCCTGGTAGCTTTAGCTGTAGGATCAATAGCTAACAACAGTATAATGTTTTGTAATTTATTGACGATTGTCGCAATGTACTTGTGATTGTGACTCCTTTGGTGTTGCAAGTGTCCATTGACGGCGCTGATTGCTTACCACTAGGTAGTACTTGTACATTTGCCGTGATTTACCCTATCCCATTAAGGACGCTCTTTGTCTAAGTGATAATGAATTGCTCCATGTCTGGGTGTAATATTATCTTTGTGAATAACATATTTGATGCTCTACTGATAAATATTTGATAGATATCTGTTATGTAAGACCATGTACTGCATTTGCAGTTTCATAATAGACTGTCATCATATTCATGAAGCCATTATTATCTGGGTCTGGCAACACAATCACTGAATCACCTACGCGACTATTATTTTCTACTACTATTTTCTATCTGTAGGAATATTTTATGAGTAACTGCACCTATTAAACGGTCTCATAAACGTCCCTATTCAATTACTTCAGATCTTTAAAATTAATAGTGACATAACGAACCAAAGCCAGAGAAAACGTCAAAAATAAACAATGACGAAATTAACATTCCGAGCTGTATCTTAGTTTTAGAAATCAACAGGTGTCTGTTATTTAAATTGTTGATTTACGTTATAAAATAAAAGAAAATTTATTTTATTTCAATGTCTCTAGATCTCAAGACAGCGTAATTTTGGATTCCTAAAATATTTACCCGATTCTTGGCAGTCTACCTACACGAAACACCTCGAAATTAATTAACCAAACGACTGAAAATATTTTTTGGTAAAACCATTTTATTTTGGGGAAAAAATTAAACAAAGAATACCTGCACATGGTTGTTTTCTGTGGGATAAACCCGCCACAACCTACCAAAACAGCCGCAACTCATGTAAGCCAGGATCTACGGCCTGATTGTTTTGCACTCGAGTTTCTATGATTTATAACTTGTCATAAATAATTCAAGGCCAATATTAAAGTTCGTTGATCCTACTTGGGCAGCCAAAACGCTACACTTGAGATATGAAACTATCATCTAGCTAAATACTAATTTAAATCATGAAGATCATTATATCCGTCTCCCTTGCTAGACTTACGAAAGCATTCAAGATGTCTGTCTCTGAATCAACGTTTTGGCTTGTTTCAAAGTTCGACATTAGTGCTTATGGAATAGTTATGAATAATGAGACTGACTGCCAAAATGGCTGTAACCATTTATGAAGATTGTCTTGGAATGAAGCGGTAATACCTACATTTAGGAGTGCCAGATACTCTGCTGAAATGTTTCCGTTTCATATTTTTCTGGCGATATTTCTATTGTCTGTGTCAGTATGCTGTGTATTTTTTTAGTATTCTACTATTCTGATGTCAGTATGTTTATCTAAGAGTTTGCATAATCGTTAGAAGTCATTTTTCAAATACATTTGATTGTGTAATAAACTACAGAAACCAGATGGTCATTCATTGTTTTAGCGTAAAAGCTTTTTATTTTTCCACCATGCGATAGTAGAATTTTCACACATTGATATCATTAACCTGTTTTTGAGATTTTGTAAAGAATTTCTATTTCGTAATGAACCTAACATTTTTATTTAGAACTAACTAACCCTTCATCTTTTCCTGGCACAAGATGTTTGGAAATAAACAATGCAAGAGCATTTAATTTTATGACGTGTTGATATTAGTCCGCGTTATTAGGTCGAGGTGAACTAAAACAGAATTTGATTGATAGTGAACATATTAATTTACTTCTTTCTGATAGTTTAGTCATCATTTCTGCGGTTTTTTGTTATGAAAAGATAATCTTCTCGAGTTACTTTGAAGTATTTCTGTATTGTTTATGTTCTTTTGATTTTTGCGATTCGTCTTAGGCGTTTGATTTTCTTCTTTCTTTCAAAATCTATTGCAAATTGTAAAACTGTGTTTTTAGATAGGTACCTACTTAAGTATTACTCGTAAAATATATGTGATAGTAAAAGTTATAACTACCTACCAAGATTTCTTTAAAGTGAATAAATAAATATCATATCACGGCTATCTTCGCTAATTCGAGCCAAATTTATTCTTATAGATTTTGTGCTATACGTAGATATGTACAAGTAAAGATAAACATGGAAATCAAATATTTACATCGTCTCGCATATGAGTTATGTGCTATTTATTACTTGACCTTCAAATGAGTGCAATATCTAAATATCATAGGATACAGCTTCATGTGTGCTGGAAGCAATGTTACTTACTTAGCTGTGCTGAAATCAGTGCGAAAGTAGTCAAATTAGCCGAAACTTCCGTTAATAGATTTTCAACCTTAGCATTTTGGAATGAGGTTGAAAATGTATTATAAAGGACAGTTTAGGGTAACTTGATGTGCTGGTGTCTGTACATGGATAGCGGCGTATCCCGGCAGCCAATGATGAGCTACTTACAGTGCACTATCTACATAATATCTTAGACTTACCTGTGAGAGCTTGGGTATGTACGTTACGTACGGTTCGTGATAGTAGTAGGGTAGGTATGACGACAGGTAGTATACTGAAGTCAACGGCTGTCAGGAAATATTCACCAGTTAAACTTATTCTTATAGGTATAGGAACTTTCGTATTACTATCTATCGATTTCAATCAGGTAACTGAACATTTCTATTCGGTTTTTCAGAATGCCACAGAATGTATTGTTTCATGAATTGTCTGATTAAAGTCAAAGAAATGTAGAAAAATGTGTTTACTTTTTTCTTGAATAATCATTAGATATAATTGGGTAGGTACCTAAATTATGACGCAGATCGAAATGCTATCCTAATATAATATTTATGTTTTTGAAGTATTTTACACCCCCTTAGATGTGTTCTCATATTACCAGTCTGTTGTTGGAGAAAAATTGTTGTTTTTGGACGCAGACGGATGCTATGATGTCATGTTTCTGCGTAGGTAACAACTAACTAACTAACTCTGGCTATTTTCATACTTTGTTTATTTTGATTAGACGCTAGTGTAATTTCTGATTTTAACAGCTTAGGTATATCACCTAAGTACATATAAAACTGTTAAATAAAAATAATTTGAAGTTAATATACTTAATAGGAAACATAGAACACACCAACATTGAGTGGATAACACATACAGTAGAACTCCAATTATCCGAATTAATGGGGACCGGGACCCATTCGGATAATCAAATATTCGGATAATCGGATTTTTTTTTAAAAAATGCCATTGATGAGAATAAAAGCTACGTTTTGATATTACACTATTTTTTTATTGAATTAAATTGCGGGGGAAGTCAGTGTAGGCACACCGGCAAGTTAAGACAAGTCAAGTCAAGACTTGACGCGCAAACACTGGCTTCGCGGGGGGAGAATAATAGCGCACTTAGACTTTTTTTGGACAATTTTTGTGATTCGGATAATCGGCGATTCGGATAGTCGGAGTTCGGATAATTGGAGTTCTACTGTACATTGAGTGGATAAACTGTTAGTAAACAAGGATCGAGCTCATCATCGACCCGCTTTGTAGGTTGTTGTGTGAACACGACACAAAGAAAATAGAAACATATTAGAAAACGCAAGCTTTATTAAAAATTCAGTCGTCTAAATCACATTTTAAATAAATAATTTATAATTACATTTAAAAAGCTCTAGTACGATCAACTTCCACTTGTGAACAAATAAAGTAGAGTGATCACATTACGTTACAGCGAATACTGATTAGGTAGTTACATGTTGGGGAAGCGGGGTGTCAGGGAGTTAGGGAGCGAGGGATATCGAGGTGGGCCGGGGCGGGAGCCGGGGCGCTACACGCGGTACGAGTAGTGGCGGTAGGTGGTGCCGTAGGGCAGGCGACCGCTGGTCGTGGACGAGTACGAGTAGCCGCTGGGGCCACCCAGGTTGCTGGTGCGCTCGCTGCTGTACGAGTAGCCGCCGGGCCCGCTGCCCGTGCGCCGCTCCACCGTGTTGCTGTACGAGCTGCGCTGCGGCAGGCCGCTGCCGGTCGAGCGCTCGCTCGTGCTCTTGTAAGAGTACGAGTACTGCTCCTCGGCGCGGCGTGGCAGCACCGGGTCGCGGTCCACCACCACGTAGTGACGCGGCGTCTGCAACAACCCCGCCCTATAGCCACCGCCGATCACACCTCGCCGCCCACCCTCGCACCGACCCGACCGACTAGCTTACTATAGCGAAAGCGACACACGACAAAGACACTACGCCCGTCAGTACGATGCGTAGTTGCTGTAAAAGACATGGCGGTGCGCTGCACGCTCGGGCCGGCCGTGAGACTGCGCCAGAAGGACGTCCATATGGTCGCGAGGCGTGCCCAGCGGTTCGGCCTCCAGGGCGCGCTCACGGTGGCCCACGGCCGCCAGCACACGCGCCCGAGTCTGGTCGCGCGGCGACACGTAGGGCGCGAGCGGCCTCAGCTTTGACTCCGGCTTGGGCGCGATGTTCTGCCGAGTCACTGGCTCGAGCACGGAGTGGCGCTCGCCGGGACGCGATCGCCGGCCGAACGCCGTGACTGGATCAGGCACGAGACTCGGCCGCGGCACGAACGGCACCTTCTCCCAGTCGCCGAGCGGCTGCCGCTGCAAGCGGAGAAGTCGCCGTTAGTCGGGCGAGCGCGACTCCAGCCGCGGCTATATTTGGCGCGCCCGGTAGCTCCGCTTTCCGACTCCGATTCTCGTTTCGAAATGACCCACTTGCGGAACGCTACCTCGATCAATTTCTATCAAAACCTAAGTCCTTGCAAATAGACTCGGCGACATGGATCTAGCTTATCATTAGCAATGATGTTTACAAGCGAACTTTAACCAAAACGGGAACAAGTTAACACTTGGGAAGACAACAAGAAACCCGAGAGATCATAGTATCACGTTATTATCGTTGTGGCTTGCAGTCACTGAACACGAACACTATGTACATCAATGAGGCAGGAGTGGCGTCTAGGGCCATTTGTTGAGGGACGCGAGTGGCGAAGGTCGAGCTGGTGCGAGGGGCGTCCGGCTCCCGGGAGATAGGAGCGAGGTGCGAGGCACGCTCAGTAGAAGGTGTTAGAAGGGCGGCGGCACTCACCGATACGGTGCTGTAGCTGCTGGGCCTGTAAGGGCGGCGGGTTGTATAGAAGTCACTCTCGTACACCATGGCTGCTGATTTATGATCGTTCGACTGTAACTCGCGACGGTTGGTCCTCGACTGAAGAGAGCGCGCACGCAGCGGCGCGACGCTGTCGGCGTTATTTTTAGATCACTGTCATTGCAATTTTCGCGTCATTCCCGAACCCCACGGATTTCACACAGAAATTATAAAATAACAGAAATTGTTGTTTTGCTTGATGTCACATTGAAGTGGGTTAAGGATAATCAGAATGTCGTCGAAGAATGCAACAGAAAAATAATATATGAAGTAACGCTGCCCAGAGGCCAGAATGGTCCACTTGAATCATCACCATCAGATATTTTAGTTATTTCTATATGTGTAGGTAATGTATTTTCAGATTCCTCTGTAGGTCGTATTTTGTGTAGGACGAGGACACAAAGGGAATTTGTGTTTTATTTCATTTTCCATGTGGGTTGTTTTGAATCATAGTAAGCAATATACTAGTTTTTATTTATAGGTGGTTGCCGCACATGGGTGTTTTTGTAATGAGTCTGCCGATGATAATATATTGATGTAATCATTGCTGAATGTTTTGTGAGGGGAGTACTACCTACATACACTCAAGAGAGTAATTTGGAAGTGAGTGCATATCTATAATAAAGCGGAGGGCCAGCCTGTAATAGGTACACCTACTTTATACGAGAAAATATACAAAATTAAATAGGTACACGGCATCTATTTGATCACAATACTCGTATTGCGACTATATACTGAACGTAAGTACTAAACCTGTCCTAGTACGTATTGAATTTTTGTACATAAACTTACGCCTTTATTCCATAAGGTTAGGCAGAAGCAACTGAGACAAGGTACCATTGATATCTAACTACCTACATTATAATATCACTAGCGGACCCAACAGACGTTGTCCTGTCTACACGTTAATTTGAAAATTTTAAACTTTTTTAATAAGCTAAAACATTCTGGACCTTTTTGATGAAAATTATTATTCAAATGTTATGACAATACAATATCTAACGTCATTAATATTTGACACTGCGATGGTAGCGCCGTCCGTCGGATCCGATGTAAAACATTCCAAAATCAACAACTACTAATAAATTAAAAATTAATTAAAAAAACATTGTCCAGCGGACAAAATTGTGAATCTAAACCATTCTCAGATCCCCTTGAACACACACAAAAAATTTCATCAAAATCAGTTCAGTCGTTTAAGAGAAGTTCAGTGATATACAAACTTACAGAAGAATTATATATATAAAGATGATCGCATAGGACAGATGTTTTCATAACACTTCTGTATCTCGCCAATGTAAGATTCCACTTCCCCTATACTTATTATACTCTTTGGATTCCACAACCCAATAAGTTAGAAACACCTGCTTAAGTGTGGGATAGCCATGCTGCGGCACGAATGGGCCGGCTCAACTGGAGTGATATCTCGGCGTTACAGAAAACCGACGTCAAACAACGCTTGCTTTCTGAGAGTCAAGTTACCCCAATCTTCCAAACCCCTAAAAGGTCGGCAATGCAACGCCTCTGGTGTTTCGGGTGTCCATGAGCGGCGGCGATTGCTTACCATCAGGTGATCCGTCTGCTCGTTTACTGGCTTATACCATAAAAAGACCTACCTACCTGCAGTATTTACTCTAGGTACTTTCCTGAAACTGATTACTACCTACTTCTAAGACTCCCGATATTAGGAGTTTCTTTTAATTGAGACAAAACAGATGCGGCGGCACTGATCGCTTACCATCAGGTGATCCGTCTACTCTTTAGCCCCCTATTCCATAAAAAATAGGTTTGGTGTCCTCGATAGTTAGTATAATAAGTTAATTACATCAAAAAGGCACAAATTAAATTATTTTTTTTTTTTTGTATGCTAGCAGGCAGTTGAAACAACTGATAACGCCTGCATTCTGTTAATTTTCACCAGTTCATTTCTTACAGTTGAGTAAATATGTATTTGTCTAGTCGATTTTTAAATTCAGAGGTCATTTAGTCATACTTCTACTTACTTGCTTACCTGAAAGCCATATTTTTGTTGCGTTCAAACTGTAAATCACCTGTAAATGGGGTAGGTGTTTGTTTATCCTTGTTTCAGTAGTAATCTGTTTTAACTAGTATCTGGAGTTCAAGACTTGCAAGACATTATTGTAAGCGAGGAGTGGGTGTTCCTATATTATTCTTATAAGTTTTTAAACAGACATGGTCACTAAAAAACATGGTAAATATCCCGTTTGGAGTTCTAATTATGTTAATATCATTCTTGACTTTTTACTATTTACGGCAGCTTGATGGCGTCTCTTGCAATATTTGAATAGATATCAAGAAAGTAACTGCATTTCAGAGATGTATAATTCTTAGTTACATTATCAACAAGCAAATATTGATAATACTATTTTATTTTTGAGCACAGCAAAATAATTGTTTAGTTGTAACTCATATCTATTTGCTTCATGTCGTGTTATCGGAACTGTCTAAAAGAGTTGACTGTTTTGACAATTTAATGTTATAAGGACTTTTCTAGTGATTATTTTTCTATTTGTGATGCAAATGGTCTTGCCTGTATCCCTATAATTTGGTTAGTTAGAAGATTCTAAAGGAGATAATGTTTTAAACTCATGTTTTGTAATGAAATTTGTATATTTTCTGCACACTTGATGCAATATTTTTTATAATATGCTCGATAGGCCATACACTACAGAGGCGTACGCCAAATTAAGGCAACAATTTCTAAAATTAAAGACCAAATGCGTAAATCTCCTCTCATAGTGCAGGGCCTATCACACTCTGTGATAACAGTTATAACAAATCATTTCGTCTCCAAGTTAACCATTCATGTTCATGATATTCATTTCGAGAACAGAAAAAGAATTTAGTTCTGGTGTTTCACATAAAGGGTACATAGTAACAGAGATCGACGCCACTAATAATACAACAATAATCAAAAGTAATTGTAAACTTAAACTATTTATTTATCCTTTTACAAAATTTACCTTTTTCATTATGAATTTACAATAATTTTTAATCATTCACGTCATCCGAACGTATGCTGTATTCGATCACAGATGGACCTAGCAGTCGACTCATATAAAAAAATTTGGACCCAGAAACATAATACAGTTGTTGTATATTATATCTAGACGGCAAATCAAACACCCGTTGTCCCAGACCCACAGCTTTATTGACTCACCAGTGTTTCCATACAATAAATCATAACAATTCAGGTCAAACAAAACAACATGTGCCCAACTTAATATAAATAGGTCAAAACTGTCTGGCGCGTCGTGTGAGGAGTCTCGGGGAACATAGTTCAGTCTGCCAGCGCAGGGCGCCAATAAATATCAACGTATGTACACGAGGCCACTCGCGACACTACTCCCCCCTATATATTTATAACTTTTATTAAAAATTTATAATTTATTTCGTTATGTCCTATCTATGTAGGTCGACTAACACCGTTGCGCCGTGAATCCGAAACTGTTCGGTGTTGCAAAATGGCGTCATTTAGTTATATCTACTGAAACTAGATGGCGCCAGACAACACTAAGTTAATTTAGTGGGTACGGTCGGTCAATAGCAGCGAGGGGAGTCGGCGGCGGACGCCGGGCGGCGCTGGCGACTACCCGCCGCAGCTCTATGAGACGCGGCCGTTGGCACATGAGATACCGCCTAGAGCCCTCCGCAGACTCCCGTCGCTAACCACCTGTAATGAGCTGAACGGTATTGCTATTTTCCAACATTTGTACACTGTTTGACTGCTCTGCCAATAACAACAACTCGAGATATGTACGATAACTCGATTGCATAAATAGTTCGGCACACCACCCGCACTAAGTGACGGTGTTAGGTCCCTCGACTGACAGTGTGCATGCTCTGAAATATACATTTACGACGTGAACAACATCGCCGTCACTCTTTATACAGTAACAAGAACAATTTTATACAAATGTAGTTGCAAGCACGCAACGTGACTTATGGAGTCTCTACACGGAAAACCGCACGGACTTGTACAAAAATAAAATCTAAACCGAAACTTATCTGTCCAGAGACAGTTTTACAAAATTGACGCAGAGTTCGTATTGTATTAGGTCGGATCCGCTGGGGACCGCGTGAGGCACAGGACGTGGCGACATTGCACGGGTGTCGGGGGCGGCTACTGCGACGGATACTGCGCCGACGGCATGGGCGACGCGTACATCAGCGGCGCCGGGCCCCCGCCCCACCCGCCGCCCGCGCCCGCGCCGCCGCCGCCCGGCATGCTCATGCGGTAACCTGCTGCAACAACACAAGCCTCGCTCATTCAACTATCAAGATACACAACTAATTCATTTACAGTTCATTTCCGGAACCTACCCATAATAGCATCTAATTTACCTCTAATGTATCTAATGGAATACTAACGGTAATATAAATCATCTAATTACTTCTGACCGAAATTATACCAAAGTCACAGGAATTGCAAGTTCACTTGAAAATTTTCATCGCGTAAATGTTAACATTGGAAGTAGCTGTTACAAATTGAAATAGTAAAACTGCAAACTAGTAATTTAGCTATAAAATGTTGGCAGCAAGTCGTTAGTGAACAGCAGTCGATAACACAATAGGATCGAAGTTTTAGATAATGTTATTTGATAGCAACACGAACATATGTTTATCGATCAATTCGTACATATGAACCTTTGGTACACCTATTTCAGTACTTTTTAGAGACTACTATTGAAAAAATACATAAGACAACAACACGCCTATTTTTAACCGAAGGAGGCTTTTCCCCAAAAGGAGGTTCTCAATTCTCAATCTTTTTCCTAGAAATGATAGGCAGTGGTGCACATCAGAACACACCCACTTTTCGCCAGTTATAATAAGTCTCATGTAATGTAACAAATAGAAGTGAGCAATTTCAAACTCCCTGCTATTTATACGAGACTAGGTGTTATCCAAACCAGAATCACTTCAACAACACTTTACCCAACTACGGAATTTCTCTAATTAGTAGAAAAAAATAAATAAAAGTAAACTATTATAGAAACATACCTGCCGCTGCAGCCTGCGGGTTGCTGTAGGCGGTGGCGTACTGCTGGTAGTACCCAGGTGCCATATACCCTTGTAACGCCGGATAGCCCTGTAATCACACGCACGCTCGTTAACCCACACGTAAAACATTATCAGCTACATCGACACGCAACGTGTAGTAAAATATATTCGTGCTTTAAAATTTGAAACTAGGAAATAAATGGACGTATTTTATTGACTATTGTTTGTTTCTTTGTTTTGTTAATTGCTGTTAGTTAGCTTTGGTTTAAAAGTGACAATGTTTCTTCGACATTGAAGTTAATTATAAGCCTTTAGTTAAATAGGTCGAGATATACTATAGTATCTTGTTATTTGTGGTTTTTTTTCAAAAGTGGTCAAGTTGAATTAAATGGTGTAACAATTGTAAAAACGAGTATAGAGATAATCTATCCATAAAATGGAACATAGAACTATGCGCTTGCGATCATTAAAGCCATTTAATTACTAAACACTCGTTAACTCATTACAGACAACATTACTCTCCTTTACTGCAAAGTGCTTTTTGAACTAACAACTTTAAACAACAATCATGCTTGTCTATACAATATATCGCTTTTATAGACTAAAAATACACCAAGAATGTGCTAGATCTTCATTTTTGACAGAAACTCTATAGAATTACATGCAACTTCACGCCTTTTATCCCTGAAGGGTTAGGCAGGGGTACACTTTACGGCACATAATACCGCTATACAATGTCACCTAAATTTCACAGTTTGTGTTAGGTATAAATAGGGCCACGTAATAAATAGGGTGGTAGAACTAATGTCAAAAACCAAATCTTAATTCAAAGATATCCGAATGAGATCGGTTATTGAAGTCGGCAGTAAATCTTTCCATTTCATTGTATTTACGAGAAATATCATGCACAGTGGGTAAACCTCGCTCTAACTCTTAGAAAAACAAACGCGTTTAAAATCCAACAGTTTCAGTTGTTAGCTCACTTCATGAATGTAACTTTCAATGGACCACATTTGCATATTTCACGCGTAACTAACGTGATCTATAGACGTGAAACGTGCTGTATATCATATCGATTACAATGAAATTATACAGTTTGAGTTTCTATGTTACACTGCTTACTGGTTAGGTATTATCCGCAACTTCATTCAAGCGGAAATTTGTACATTTTTCCGAGTAAAAAGTAGGTAGCATTCAAGAAGTGAATCTATGTATTTTGTGGCCATTTTTACCTAAGTTCGTACAGCTACTTTGGTGTAATTAAGTAACAAAATATAATTTAAACATGTGTATTTATAACAATATGTAAGTAGTACATTACTTTAAATATTAATCAGGAAATATTGAAATAAAATATCTATTGTTTGCTACTTCAAAATAATAATAGATATTTATCAGGAAATTACGTTAATATTACATTTGATAGTTTAATTTACCGTTATTGAGGTAACATAATTTTCGTTTTGAAATTTTTTTAGGCTCATATTCATGAGCTTCTAATACGGCTTGAAACTAGTTGAGTTCCTCGTCAAATAGTCACGTGAGTAAGCCGAAAATAATAAATTTAATATGTCTCGCGAAAGTTTTAATATAAATAACTCACTTATCCAGAATTCGAATTACTGGTTTTTGACCAACTTGAAATTTTTGTTCGACATTTTCCTGGTATCTACTTTATAAATATTTAAAACCTAGCACTTTTAAAATGACAACACTATGTTATTTCAATTTAAAAATATTAAATGCACTTTAGAAACCAACAATATAGGCATATTACACGAAAATCAATAAATTCATAATCATTAATTATTAGGTTATCTACCTATCTGACTTTTATTGCATTACTGGTAATAAAAACCCAAAACAACTATGTCAATGTTAAGGAATCCGGCATAATTACGTGCAAGAGAAATCATTCATAAAATGCCTGAAGTAGCTTTAACACGTTAACCGCCACGTCGGTCACTGGTGAGTGACGCTTGGCGGAGGATTTGCCTTCAACAGTTTTCTTTTGCAGTTAACACTAAATAAAACGATCAGCTCATACGCGCTTTATGGTTGTATAATACGATTTGAGCTGATTTTATTATGATATAGCTTCACTCTGGTCAGGTGGTTGGATGCAAAGAGCTGAAGATTGAGCTGAATCGCATAGTATTGGAGATATTTATGTCTAGCAGTTGATAGGAACGAGCTGATGATGAATTTATGACCATTGTCATGTAAATAGTATGCTTACCGGAAATGTGGCATGCATAAACAAATGATTACTTATGATAACATTGCTAAATGATCACTACTTTTATTTTTATCAAAAAAGTATTATTATTAAGTCTCCTAGAGTTAAATTAAGCAGCTGCGATTGTTATCAAAATATTTGTTAGTTTAGGCGAGAGTTTGCTGACGTCACTGCTACGTAACTACTAACTTTTGTAACTACAATAAAACTGCAGATAAGAGAAAATTATCAGCACAAGTTTACAATAGCCACATTTTTAAGTCAAATATGCACCTACGGGTGTAACGATAAATACAATATTTATAAATAGAATATTTAAACAGATTTACCTCATATATTATGTGAAATTTACAACTCAACAATATTAATTTAGATACCTACTATAAGATACAAATCTTCAAAATACAAAAATAAAAATCTATAAATGAAAAAATAATAGTACACACACTAAGGGAAGGATAAAAAGAGTATTTAGTACATAATTACATATACTAGAGCTAGATATATCTATCTCTGTCATGCACTAATAGATAAATTCAGTGTAATAGAGACAGACACAAAAGACGAAAAGCATTACGCATTTGAGGAAATGACATTCAATACAGCGCTTTATTTCTAACACTACATAGCTATTTCAGGAACCAAACTAAGTTCTACTAGTTCAAAAAATCTACCCAAGCAATGAAACAACAATAAAAAGGGTAAAAGTGCAAAACAAGACTAATTACCACACAAAATCATGATTTTTTAATCTGTAGTACTACCTGATTCTGTTCGCAAAACAATAAAGAATACAATGTTAGATTAGACAAGAGAATTAAGTAAGTCGGTCAAGGTTGAAAGCTTGTATGTGATCGGCGATGTACAAACACACATACATACAAACAATAATGAGTATTTGTTTCATGAGACTTGCGCCGGCGTCGCTTTGGATTTTACAGCTTTCTAACCTTGACCCAATGTACGATAAACTGTTCACATACAATCATCAATCCTTCAGTCAAACTGTTAATGTTTCCTTGTTGATAACAGTTGCTAGTTATGATACCAAGTACAATTTTTAATGCAGAGTAAAAAAAATATGGGATGCACGTGAAATGGTGCGACGTGTTTTTAACAGCAACGGCTGTAGCCAATTAACCCAAGGCTATTATCGTTAGGTGCATATCAACCAATTACGTTTTATCCCAATATTTCGGCTTCATTAGAAATATTAATTGATTCATATTTTATTCTCTGCATTGAATAATTGATTACAACGTAGCCTAAGACGTTCGTCGGAGTTAAATCTCGAATGGTTTCTTTGGTAAATTACTAGGACAATTGAAATAAGTGACGAAATGTATAAGTAGAATCTGGCGATACCATTTATATGCCAGTGAAAAGGATTGCCACCCGAGCAAATGTACACTTTCAATGAGACACCCTTACATGTTTAGACATTAATTTGTTGTCATTGTAATTTTCCAAAGAAACGTTTCGAAATAGCAATTTCTAGATATAGATTAATAATTCATAAAAGGTATTACTTTAGTAAAAAAATAGTATATGCTGATATTTACCTGAGCATACCAGTATCCCATGCCTTGTTGATATGGATACGGGTACTGCGTTTGCGCACCCATCGCAGGCGGCGCTGCTGTCGCGTTGTTCGTGCTCTGGAATTGATCATAATATGCATGTTATTTTCACATACAAAGAAAGTATGAACAAGACAAAAATATACATTTAAATCAAACATTTTATTTTTTCATTTCATTCTATAACAGTTCAGGAACTAGTAGTCGCTCAAAGATTAAAAGACATAGCTTTTAATATTGATATTGCAAGTCAATAATATTAAAAACATGTCTTCATGCCTTTGTTGTTTACGAACAAAAAGTATTTTTTTCAAGTTTGCTGAATAGATAAGATACGCAGTCAAATTAATAGCAATTTTGGGAATACCCGATTTTTTCTATTGACGCAGTAACTTACAGTTAAAATTATAAAAAGAAACTCTTGAGTAGCATAGATGTCTATGCTACTATATACTTAAATACAACTGATAGTATTTAAGTACAACGCAATAACAAAGTTATAATAGGTATTTATATAATCCCTTAGAGAATTCCTGCATATTTTGTATTGCATACAAAAAAAAGTAACAAAACAATATGTGTACATTGATTTCTCATATCTTGAGGCATTAGTGCATAAAGCTTCTATGTAGAATGATAATGTTATCAGATAATCATATAGTTTGTCATTTAATGTGATTTCTAAATATGGAGCAATCTTTTTAAACTGAATTAATGTTTAATGCACAAAAGATAAAGTTTAAATCGATTTTTAAGCACGATGCGCGTGCGCAACGGCTGGAATTAGTGAATTTTCACGGCGAAAGAAACGCAGAAAAGTTAAAAAACTAAAATTATTACGTTTTATTTGACAACACACTAAATAGTAACTAAGTAACAATCTACTAACATTGGACAAAATTCCAATGAACAAAACAACAAACTGATATTTCTACACAATGTGTGTTATATTGTATAAATAAAACACCCGTTAATTATTTTCAGACTGAGAAAATACACACATGAAAAGTAATCTAAACTTCAACTAAATAAGGTCACTTTTACAATAACAGTAAAAGAGTGACTTTGCATTTTTATTCAATGTTGCAGATTTCTACTACTTCCTAATACCACCATGAAAAGATTATAAAAATACTAATAATATTACTTAGAGGTAAGATTGTATTAAATTTTAGCTGATTAAAAAATTTTAGACTTTAATGTCATCAAAATATAACCTAAAATTGTTGTTCTACGAGTAATCAACAGGTTGAAAATTGGAAACTGGTCTTGGCCACCTGATTTACATAATATGCATATGGAAAATAACGTGCAAGATTATGTGGTCAAAATATTTAGTTAAGAATAAAATTTCTAACATTTACTTGTCCAATTACAACTAAGTAAAACTTGGTAATAAAACTATTTGATACATTTTTTATTTTTGTTAATTTTGTATAGAGAGAAAGAATGACTTGTTATTCATGAATTTCACTGTTGCTATGTGCATTTAAACCTAAGTATAAACACACAAATACAGAAAAAAAGGTTTACAACCATTGTGTTTCGTTTACTGGCTGTTGATGTTTTTCAACCATTGACAGATCCTAAATTAAGGCATTATAGGCTAGACAGGTAAGATTCAATTCATACCAGAGCTGGAAGCTATTCACTTCAATATTTCCCCAAAATAATGATGTAATTTATAAGATCAAGAGCCTAGAAATAATGCTATGATATGAATGATATTTGTTATTTTGCCATACAACTGAAACTTCAAGCATTATGACCAAAATGGCCGGTTGCTAAGGTGTTGTTTATCTTTAGTTATTCAGCTGACTAGAATGCTAGATGAGTATAAAATCTCCAGGATTGAATTTTTGCATGACTAAAAGTAATGAAATGAAGTTCAGTAATTTGCTATTGAACATATTGAATAAAGATAGCTATTTAAACTTTCTCTGACTATGAGGAATGTTTCAAATAATTTGGTAACAAAATTATTTATAAATGTAAAATAAAATAATTATTTCCAACTAAACTTCTTGAAACTATGCATTTTAGATATGTATGTACTTACCTGACAAGACTTACACATTACTTACCGATTTGGCAACATATTTTTACTGTCATGACCGTAATTAACTGGCTTTCCCATAGAATCTAGCATAATGCCCACATGTTAGCATAAATTTTGTTAAACTTTCTAAAATATCTCTCTTCAGTGCCAAATCAGAATATTTACACCTCTTTTCACCTAATGTTGCATCTGTAAGCTGCAAAGAAATGTTAATTACCTGTACATAAATATACAAACCTGGTTGTCGCCTCCTCCGTTCTCTTTGCCCCAGAAACATTTGACTATGTGCCCACTAATTTCTGTGTTGTGTGTTGCTTCAATGGCATGTGCTGCCGCTTCTTTAGTAGTAAACCTAATGAAGGCATAACCTTTATCCCTGAACACTCTTACATCCTGTATCTGGCCAAACTGTGAGAATGTGTTCTGCATCAAATCTTCAGTAATAACATTGCTAGTGAACCCGCCGCAGTACACTGTTGTGTTCGTCGGTGAGCTCTGATTGTATACCTCATCAAACGTTGGCTGTTTTGCTCGCTTGCTGCTCGGTGCACCTTCATTGGGCTTCGATGGAGGTTTACGCGTCGACCAGTTCGTGCGTATGGACCGGGAACCTAACCATTGCCCATTCATTGCTTGAATAGCGGCTTCTGCATCAGCCTTCTTCACGAAAGAAACGAAAGCATACCCTTTAGATTTGAGCGTTTGTGGGTCGCGGACTATCCGACAATTCGAGATTTCACCAAACGGAGCAAATGCATCTCGCAATATGTGCGTTTCAATTTCCGGTGATAAATCTCCTACAAATATGTGATGATGGTTGCTGGTATCAGTCTTCGGCTGATTGCCAGGACTCGTAGCCCAGTTAACCTTCATTTCCTTGTCGAGGACCACTCGCTTGTTCATGGCGGCCAGAGCTGTAGCTGCCGCCGTGTGACTTGTGAACTCGAGGAAAGCATACGGATCGTTGCCGGGTTCGCGGATTATCTTACAACCTTTTACTTCGCCTATTTGACCGAACAACGTACATATGAATACTTCTGTAACACTCGCGTCCAAATTACCGACGTAGAGAGTTTTAGGATGGCTTTCGTCGCCCATATTAGCTTATATCGTAATCTAGCGATTACTTAATTACGACTATGAACACTAATATTGAAAATAAGCGTTAATCAACGTGTTATTTCATCACATAAAACATTGGATGACGGATAAAAGAAGGAAAAATGTCGCAAACAGCGCCTAGAACTTCTCGAAAGACGTTGCTGTTGACTCGTGAAACGTTCACTTTTCGGAAACAAACGCATCTATAGACGAATATCCGGTGGAATTGATTTGAAAACTTGGCGGGAAGAAAATAAAATTATGAATTTTGGCTGTAAAAATGACTAAAAATGTCTCTATTTGATTAAATTGATTTGTAAGAACAAGTAAGTGTAATAATTAAAGTTTTTTGAATAATAAAATAATTTTATAATAATTTATAATTTCGAACCATAAACAATGTAAACTAAAGTTCATAGATTTTATGCAAACTTTTCCGGAAACGAGTGTCAATTGAAAGTCTATGACTCATCATGAAGTGCTCTCTCGTTTACAAATAAATCGTGTAAAATCTGAGATGTCATTGGTTATAAACTTGTAAATGTCAATACTAGCCAATAGAAAAAAGTTCAGTGTTTTTAAATTGCTAGTGTTCTCAGCATAGACAATGCAAAGATCTAGGTTAGAAGAAAAATACACAAATTCATAATTTTAGTTTAGTAAATCTAACATTTTATAATTTGGAATATTACCTAGTTTCCTAATTTTAAGCTAGTTTATCCATCATCATCACTTTTATATAGAGATAGTATAAAAATTATTTTTAACTGGTTGTGTGACTTGTGTGGTAAACAAATCGTCATAATTATGTAAAACTATGATTCAGAAACATACATTTAGGTCGCCATAGCTCAAATTATGTATATCAATATTTTTCATTGATTTAAATTGAAGACAATAAAGCATTAATTAATATTTTATTACGAAATCCTTTTCGTAAAATTATGCCTCATTTCTTTATTGGTAACATTAATGAAATTTTGACAGTTTATTAACGACAAGTTGAGTTGTCGCACGATGTAAAGTTTATAAAATAGTAAAAAATCATAATTAAAGTTCATGTTAATGAAATAAGTAACTATAATAGACACTGAAGTGTTTTAAATATAGCATTTTGTCATTATTTTTTTACTTGGAGTTATTGTCGTGCGAGGTTAGAACCGCTTGTCAAGTACACGTATGCAGCTATGTTGCTTGAAGATCTGTTTTTGTGATTTTTGAGTGAAATGCCGTGAATAGAACCCGTAAAAAACAAAATTAAAACAATGCTGCCCCTTACGCAAAAGGACACGCGGGTTCCGCGTGGAACAGTTGGTGGAATACGTGAAAAGATCGCAAATTGGATGAGACTAATTTATTCTGATAAGAATTCTAGGAATTTATTTATGTTCCTTCTTTTAAATTTGTCATTTGCGTTTGTTGAATTATTTTACGGTATATGGACGAATAGTTTAGGTGAGTACAGAAAACATTATTAATAAAATCAACATATGTTATGGAAATTGATAGTCTCAGAGCATATTGGACTATAAAGCAGCACTTACTTAATTTATTTTTTGTTGTAGGTCTAATATCTGATGCATTCCACATGTTCTTTGATTGCACGGGCCTGGTGGCAGGGTTGGCAGCCTCCTTAGTTTCAAAATGGCGTGCAAATGAAAGATATTCTTATGGATATGCCAGAGCTGAAGTACTGGCTGGTTTTGTAAATGGACTGTTCCTGTTATTTATTGCATTTTTCATCATGAGTGAGGCTGTGGAAAGAGCTATTGAGCCACCTGAGGTAAATACTCATTTTTCTTATTTTTTATAGTAACTAAGGAAGCATAATTTCCAAGGGGATTTTAACTTCTAATTAGAGTTCAGGAAATTAAGGAAAATACTTGCTTACTTGGATAAATAACTGAAATGAAAAAAAAACAAGTGCTCAAAAATTATTTAACTTTTTTAATTACACTAGAACACTTTCAAAATATTTTTTTTCTGGGAGAAAAATTAATAAAAACACTTCATATATTTTGTATCTTAGGCATTTTGAAATCATTCATATTATACAACAATACTTTATCAGGAAACTGATAATTTTCATAAAGATTAAGTGGTTACCAGTTACAACCGTAACTTATATTTATTATTACTCTTATCAGCATTAATACTTAGGGTAACAAGTTTACAACATCTACTGAATTCTCTTATCACTGGTGGAATGTACTTAATTTTTACTTAATTACTTTAAGTGGTTTTTGACTAAACTACTACCTGCCCATCTCTTGTTACATGGGACTCTTATAAGTGGTGGAAAGTGACAGTTACATTTTATATATATATATATATATATATAATACTAGCTTCTACCAGCGGCTTTGTCTGCGTTCACATGGAATAAAATAGTTATCCTATCACCCAAGTCAGTTCATACCCTGTCTGTATATCAAATTTCATCAAAATATTGTGATTGACAGGCAAATCATCCAAATAAAGATATGAGTGTATACTATTAAAGTGGTTATGCATGTCCCTTTAACCCATTTATTTAGATTTTTGTTATACATAAATAAATATCTTAAGTAGGGAAAAGTTTAATAAAATAAAACTTATAATAACAGACAGATATTCTGAACAATTTAGTTTAGTATACTCGGGGATTTCCTGTTTCCTGATAGGATTATTATAAAATTCGAAGTTAAATGCATAAATCAAATATCCTTATAACTATTAAAAGTGATGTTCTTGAAATCAAGGCAATAGGTCTTAGTAAAGTAATTTATTTGAATGTCAAGGTAAATAGTGAAGGAATCTAATAATTGTTGGCAGGCAAATCTATTGCCTATTGAAGATGTAACTAGGTAGATTTAATAAAACCTCCATACAAAACATGTCGACATTCTACCTTTAGAAGCCTAATCCACTGACTAATGGGCTATTAAAAGCGATTGTAAGCCAAGATTTTCAGTAGGCCTAACACCTGATTTGGAACTACGGACTACATAGCGTGTTTACTGGGGCTCCAGCTCGAAAAGCAGGAATAGAAATGGGGTGGTTTATAGTCAGTAAGAGTCTGACAGTCTCGCCTTGCTCAAGGTGGGAGAAGTCATTGGACGATTTTCCTCCCTAAAAAAAACCAATACTTTGTTTCACTTAGCAACATTAACGAAATGAATATGAAATTACCCATAAATACAAACCATTTCAGTCTCTCTACATATTTCCTTGAAGTGATAACAGAGTAATATTACACACAAAAAGCTACTTTACACCTTTGGCATAAGTTTTAAAATAAGTTTAGTTACTTAATGCCTTTTATCAGCAGAACTAATCACTTTTATGGTCCCATTGACTTGTGTAAAACAATAAATCTGTGTAGTTTAGAAAACGTTACATGTAGGTATTTAAAAATTACTTAACTTTCTACGTTTGACAATAAGTAATAGGATTATAAGTCACTAGCGACCCGCCTCAGCTTCGCATCGGTGCAATGGTGATATGTCTCTCGATCTATTAAAAAAAACGCATCAAAATCCGTTGCGTAGTTTTACGGATTTAAGCATACAAAAGGACATAGGGACAGAGAAAGCGAATTTGTTCAATACTATGTAGTTCTGTTAACATTATTTATATCAAATTATTAAGTTATTAATTTAGAACAGTACAATTTACTCTCTTCATATATCATCATCGCTGGTAGACGGGATTTAGTAATCAAGCGCCAACCTATTAAATATTACCAAACAATATTAACAAAAAAAAAAAAATTAAAATACTAGCAATTCCCGCACGGTTTCACCCGCTCTGCTCGGCTCCTATTTATCGTAGCGCAATGTTTTATCGCCAAAAATCTTCCTCAATAAATGAGCTATCCAACACAAAACGAATTATTCAATTTGAACCAGTAGTTCCGAAGATCAGCGCGTACATACAAATTGGCGATTAATTTTTTTATAGTCACGTAACATTTGAAATCGATATGTCTTCGAAAGTATTTGTTTCCGTAATAAAATAAAAAAATACGTTTCTATTTTTTTTAAATAATCTACAAGACGGACATTAAAAAGGCCTTCTCCCATGGGAGACTGGCGTGAGGTTATGTATGTATGTAACTATGTACGATCATTAAAATAATAATTGGTTATCTACCATATTCTACATAGTAATACAGGTGGCCTAAAATACAACGAAATAAGTTATCAATCAACAATAAATACACCAAAAAAGTTACTCAGTATACCTCAACTTTCCCCTGTACAAACCATGCAATTTTCAACACAGTTGCTCAGCAATAATGTCGAAATTTATATTGGCAAATAGTATCGACTGTTCCGATCAGAAGGCACGTATTTGATAAGCATTACAAATAGTTTATTGTCAACTAAATAGGTGTAGTGTTGCAGTATTGGAGAAATATTTGCTTTAGAATTAGATATTGAGTTTTGCACGTAACGCGTAAGAGTTTTATGTGCACACTTATATTTTCCTCTAATAATATCTTCTGATTTATTTCGATGCGGGATCCAAGACAGTCATTCATGTCTCTGGGACGCGCCGGACTTCAGTGTTCCGGTTGTTTCATGGTTGTACCTACTGTAGATCCTGGCTTACAGGAGTTGCAGCGGTATGGGAGGTTGTGCCGGGCTTGTCCCATTAAAAAAAATATAACTAAATGTTTTAGGCATGGTTTAAGAATGAACAGTTTTCCCCTAACACTTACTCAAGTCTTTATTTTTTCTACTTCATTTGTATCGTCTATTAAATCTCATTTGGTCTCCCAATGGTCGCCACTTTCCACCTCCATGATATCTTCCATATTTTTTTGAAGCTGACTCGAGTTTTTTTTACGAAATAGGTAGCAAACGAGAAAAAAGAAACTCGACAATAGCACTTGAAATCACTCCAACGAACCACAAGCTTGTACATATTTATCTTGCCAAGTATTTTGTGCTTTTTAGGAGGGAGGGGGATCATTTAATGACTTTTCCCGCCTTGGGTAAGGCGAGAGAGTATCGTATCTTACTGACTAAAAATCACCCCGTTCCTACTCCTGCTTTGAGCCGGACCCACGATACCCTAGCTAGGCCAGCTAAATCTGATTTAACCAAACGTTCATTATCCTGGCCATAAATGTAATAAATGTTACTGTGTTACATAAATAGAATCCTTTTAGGATGAGTGACATCCATCTCGTAACTTGTTAGGTACTCTCGACGCTTGCGCCAAGCGGTGGACATACCTAGAGGTCAAACATCTAATCTGTCTGAATTGTCTGAAAACCGTGTTATTGAACTCTTTCTCTTAAGGTCAGACAAATGTAGGTAACTACTTGTATTATCTACGGGTATTTCTACAAACCACACTGTGTGTCGTTTTGGGGATTTACAGTTTCAGTAGGTCGCGTGTTCGGTTTTCTTTTTTTTTTTTGTGGTATAAACCGGTAATCGATTAGACGGATCGCCTGATCGTAAGCAATCGCCTATGGACACCCGAAACACCAGGGGCGTTATAGGTGCGTTGCCGGCCTTTTGGGAGTTAGGAATTTATGGTTTGTTGGGGAATCGAGGATTGGAAAGTTTAGGAAGTGGGGTAATTGGACCTCCAGTAACCTCATTCACGATCAAACACAACGCAAGCGTTGCTTCACGTCGGTTTTCTGTGAGACCGTGGTATCACTCCGGTCGAGCCGGCCCATTCATGCTGAACTGTTGAAGCATGGCTCTCCCGCACTTAGTAAAATCAATTTGTCTGCCTCTTAGCTCTGCCTACCCCAAGATGTTTAATTTACTCTATTTCTTTAATAAGCCGCGAGATATCATAGATATCATCAAAAACTTACCATGTTAAGAGTCTACAATTATTATATCTATCTATGATTAGTATTCCATAACAGCTAACTAAAATCTTTCCGTGATGTTTATCCAACCGAAAATCTTCATTGGAAAGCAAAATGTTTGTATTAGAAAAACATCATACGTACAGACAATTCAATTTGTATATCACGTGGTAACTTTTCTATACTAAGAATGTGAGTAATACTGACGTAATGATCAAATCTCACGTATTGTTTAACGGCAGTGTTTATGAAATAACATTTGATAAAATGATGTTCGGTTATGCTGATAAAACACGCTGTATTTGGGTGATGTCGTCTGTTTCATTTTGAGCCTGCATATAGCCTACATATCAATATCAACCATTTTTCGTCACCTATAAAGTAGGTACATAACTACATATAGGTACATAGTATGTGATCAGAGTCTTGAGTTACAATTAATATTTTAAAATTTAAACTATGCTACCCATTCAATTTGTAAAATATAGGTACACTATAAAACCTTTCTCTTGTAACACATATCTATTAGTAAAAACCATAATATAATATGAGAATCTATTCAGTTAATTCAGTACTCATTCTCAGTTTTTAGTTTATCGCTTTCGTAATTTCACAAAAAGACAGACGTGGCAGAAAGTCTACAATACGCATGTGGTGATCGAGGCAACTGAAAGCCCACAAAGGCAAGAATTAATGGACCCTATTAAGGAGACTAAAGGTTCAATTTCCCTTACGAATGGACGCTATAAGTGATTTTATTCAAGGGCCGAATGAGTAGCCTTTTTTGGCACATTGTCAGTTACTTGACCTTGACAAATGGTCTCGAATTTCATTTTCGTATAGTTATCAGATGGGGAGTCCGCCAACAAGTTCGTTTTACTTAAGAATGTTTCCTACTGAAGTCGGACCTTTCCCTTTCTAATCGACAGAGCATGTAAAAAGGCCATAAGTTTTAATAGCCACTTAGACACTGATGGTTCAATTACTGAACTATGTTCGTCTTTAGCTTAATCTAATTAATATCGTGACACGAAATTGCAATTTAGGTGCACACGTGAATTGTTCGAATGAACCCCGGTGTGAATCCCGGTTTGACTTGAAACTAGTGGATCTTTTTTCGAAAAGTTCACAGAGTAAACCTTATATTTAAATCAACTTTTAAGTATGGGAGAGCCATGCTTCGGCACGAATGGGCCGACTCGACGTGAAATAACGCTTGCGTTGTGTGAGTGAGGTTACCGGAGGCCCAATTTCCCCCTCCAATCCCCGATTCCCCAACAACTCTTTAATTCCTAAACCCCAAAAGGCCGGCAACGCACTTGTAACGCCTCTAGTGTTTCAAGTGTCCATGGGTGGCGGTGATTGCTTATCATCAGATGATACGTCTGCTCGTTTACCGGCGTAATCCATAAAAATATCTATAGTCTCAAAAAAATTACCGAAAGCCTCCAGTTCGAAAATGCTTATGAAATAATTTCGTTATTCTTGTCACCCAAGATAAACGAATTTCCCCGTAACAAGACGACACGTGCTTACATATTTCTAGCCTAACGTGATACAGATAAATGTTATCCTTTTGTTTCATTCACGTGTTTAACGTATCGCAGTGTTATATTGTAGTTGTAAGCTATTATCGTATGATTACAACTGTACTGCAACCACGTTTCGTCTGAGCTACGTCAGCATTTGATTATACTTTTTGATTTGGTAGAACATACCGTTATGAAAATTATTGATAGTTTCCTGTCGTAAGGATGTTTATTTCTCAAAATGCAAATTGAGCGTTAAAAACTTGTGACTAGAAAGTCTTATCGCTAATTATTTTAGTTTGTAAGAAGTCTCAACGGATGTAAGGCTAAGATAATACTTTTGAACAATTTGTTCATTAGTGTCTTACGTAGACAACATTTTGTAGGTACATTGTACAGTACATAGGCACTAACTGATAACTATAGGTAGTAACGATATGATTACAATCGAAATTGTGTTTACAAACATTTATCCTATGTGAAGAATAGCTTAGAAAAGTAATTTACCACTGAATTATAATTTTCAGGTGAAACATGAACGTCTCCTGTTGGTGTCAATACTGGGTTTCCTAGTGAATATGGTGGGCATATACGCCTTCCACCACGGGCACGGGCATGGTCACGGTGGGCACGGGCACTCCCACGGTGGGCATGGCCACTCACACAACCACCACGGCCACTCCCACGATGACGACAGCGAGGCGCCCACTGGTGCCGGCTCAGCCATCATGCGAGGAGTCTTCCTCCACGTGTTAGCCGACACGTTGGGCTCTGTAGGTGTTATCATCTCAGCCATACTTATGAAGACATTCGGCTGGATGAGAGCTGATCCAATCTGCTCCATGGCTATAGCTCTCCTCATAGCCGCTAGTGTGATACCCTTAGTGCGTGACTCCGCGGGCGTGCTGATGCAACGGACTCCTACCTCGCTAGAGCGCGCCCTGCCTAACTTGTACACGCGTGTGGTCGGCCTAGCCGGCGTGCACGCCGTGCACGAGCCGCACTTCTGGACCCTGTGTAGTGACGTCCACGTCGGTGCGCTTAAAATAGAAGTAGCCAAGGAAGTGGACCCTAGGTACGTGACTGAGCAAACGGCGCGGATCTTCCGCGAGGTCGGCGTCAAACATCTGACGGTGCAACTAGACTACTACCCACTCTGATGATCACAAATACACACATGACCACCCAGTGGTCCCGTGTCCCCTAGAAATAAGTTAATTAAATGTACTGTGCAATTATGATTTCGGTGGGATGATTGTAAGTTTCAAGTTTTGTATGATTTATTATGTTGTGATGAAGAAATTCCTTCTTTTTACATACTGTACACATTACCACAAATACTTATTTTATTTGAAATTAATATAAATTGTAATGCCTTTTAATTACCTGCTTGTAAAGTATTGGTTTATTGTAAATTAGCCTAAATTATATGTTGTATTATGAGATATAGCTATATTGTGTTGTAGTATATTTTTATATTTTATATTTCCTTTCTATTTACTTTTATTTGTAATTTAACATTCCAAATGATTAATCTAACAAGGAATTTCGTCACTTGGTTGTTTTGGAAAATACTTAAAGAGAGCTCTTGTGTGCTGGACTAGATGTGTTGCTGCAGTAAAACAACTATACCTGGACCGGCAGTTCTGAAATTGATAACGGCAAAGTTCGGTTGCTAAGTCGTGAATTTCTACCGTATCCTTGTAATAAAGTGGGAAATGAAACCGATTTCTGTCGTAATCATTATCGACACTGCCGATCCTTATTAACCAAGCAGTGTCTCAGTACACAGACCTCGCGGATAGTGCCCTATAGTATAATAATTACGAATTAGCAAATTTATAAATAAATACCTAGTTAATTCCACAATAAAATATTTTTACACAAATACTTATTTTTAAAAATGTACATAACGACTCCGTCTTGTTCTAACATTATTTTTTTATTTATTAATTAATTGTGCGGACTTGTGTAATTTAATTTTTGCGAAATTATCTGCTTAATGTTATTGGACTTAACTTTTTTTGGAAGACGAAGCATTTGAATTTAAAAGTGCATTTAATTTTTTTTTGCATCCATGACGTGGAGTATCTGTATATTGGAAAATTTTATACTTAGAATTGCCATATAAAATATTTCGGCTTATTTATTAAGTAAATACTGGGGGTTTACAATCCCATTTCTATAATGGAGGCAGTTTGCTTTCGAAACGAATCATATAAGAGAGTACACCCTCTGTTTCTTAGAAAGAAATGCCCCAAAACGAGCTTGTATAGTTCTTTTACCTATCGTGAAGCAGAAATTATGTAAAATAGATAAAAGGAATAATATTACCAGCAAGTAAAACGTATTGTTATCTTTTTCTTTTAAATAGGAACGGAACGAGAAAGAGATAGTGCTGTAGAAGACAAACTTAGGTCACAATACATAATGTATTTAATTATTTATTTTCTTAGTGAAAAATTTGTTATAACTGCGTGATAAAATACCTGAATCTTCTGTCTTTCTTGTTTCGTTTGTAAGAAAAAGATAGCGATAGTTTTAGTCTAGTGAATGCTTATTCTAGACTGTTTCTGCGATTAGGTATTTTATAATAGAAAAAATGGTTGTTGTCAATACCTTCCATGTTTTTTTTTAATGTAAAGGTACAATATTTTGTTACATATTAATAAACTGCTCTTCCAATGCGTGATACCTTGTGAACCCTACGAAATCCGATTAAATCAGTTTCTACGAGATTAAACATAAGTTACCGAATTTTTATGACTTTTATTTATTGTTTATTAGTCTGTAAAGTAAATAAGATTTCAGTTTGTGTGTCGATGGTGTTTGAATGCCATTTAAGAGTTAGTAAACCGATTTTGGTTAAACTAATTAGAGTAAATCTAAAGTCTAGAAGATTCCATTAATAAAACAAAATAATATTTCAAATATATTATTTACCACATTCGTAAACAGACAAGAACGCAATCATTTACAACAAAATTATTAAATAATAAATCTGAATTAAGTATTCCAAACTTTTTATTCTTTTAAATATAAAGTAATATTATAAGATCTATTCAGCGGTTAAAGTGGCTTGCGGGGTGTTGTGATGTACTGGTCACTGGTACATTTCATTATCACTAGGATTTGATCGAATTCAGTGTTGCAATCATACGATTTGGATTCTACCAAGTGGAACAAAATTAGTAGTTTTATAACAAACAAAAAATAACATTATTTACATCTTTAACAAAGGTTTGCAAAAGGGGAATACTTTGAAATAAGAAGACTAAAATAAGAGATCATGTAACACACACTTGACGCATGCAACCTCTTAGCAAAATTTTAGTCTATGAGCCCGCACGCAACTTTAGCCGCGGCTAAATATGTATTGTGCTATTCAATAAGCTTTTTGGCCTTAAAATACCGGCGTAAGTAGAGAACCTGCCACGTGGCGAGACCCAGGAGACATGCCATTGAGAATAAACTGAAGAATAGAACACGGTTGTTTGTGGACTCTGAAACAGAAACACATACGAAACTATGATCAAAATTACAATAGCGTTTGTTAGTTTAGTGCATAAATCATTATACAAGTCTTGTTAGAAGTTTATATCAAAATTAATATAAACATAATAATGTAGTGTATGAAACTACAAGCATGATCTCAATGTTTTACTCTGTTACAGCACGAGATAGCGAGTTTCTAGTGTCCAATTGTCAATGGGCAGCTCTGAGGAAATAGTACGAGTTTGTTTTACGTTTAAAGAAATCGAAACGAGAAAGCATTCAGCACTCTGATTAGTTGGTTTATTCACACCGGCCAATCAGAGCGTCAAACTCGTAATAAGAGTACTGATCGCTTACCACCAAGTGATCCAATTACTTGTATACAAAAATGTGATGATGAATGAATTAGTAAAGGAATGGTATAGAAGTGATTATTTACCATTGGTGTCTCTCATCTCTTCCTCTCTCTTTCTCATCAGTGTAAAGTCTTGTACTATAGCTTCCGATAGGTCTTCTAATCTCTTAAGTTCCAATTCCATTGGCTTCAGTTTAGCTGCTTCACCAATCTACAGAAGAAGTTACCATTTAGGACTTGTAAAGGGTAAATATGTTTAAAATGGTGAATTATTGTGTTAAGGTAAACTTTTTAATTGAATATTTATTATTAGTTTAGTATATTTATTAGTGTTGGGAGTGTAAAATACTAAATAGGGAATAGTTAATATTGAAAGTAATTTTAGTTTAGTAGGTGGATTATACATTGATTTGCATAGATTATTTTTTGTTTTAAAGGCTTGAAATATGGTGAGTTACAACATGCTTCAAACAACTCAATATTTATTATGTTAGTCACACATAAAGCCCACACGATATTACCCAAGAGTTCTGAAGAAGTTGAGATTGTGGTCACCGATAATCAAGAAAATACATAATATTATACACAAATAAATAGTTACAAATCTATGGTACAATTTGAATGTTGCCATATTAAAAATAAGAAAAGTTACCAGTTATTAAAGGGCAACTCAAGAAAATAATGTTTGAAATGGAGTAGACAAGATCAAAATGATGATTTATATTATATGGTATGTAATAAATAGAGAAAATTCGGGAAAGAAACTTACGCCTTCATAATTTTTAGCTTCTATTCCGATTTTGATATCCAGCATCACATCCTGTGAGACGCCACGGCGTTCTGTAAGTAGAAAATAAGGGATTAATAAAGTTTCGCTTTATAAGATTTATTGCATCAAAATAGTTAAACTAAATACAAAAAATATAAGCTAGGGCTCATGAATTCCTTAGCATAACTTCGCATCAAAAATACGGGTATAGAACAGGTGTTACCCCTACTTTCGATTAGTCTAGGTAGCCAAGAATAAACAGTAACATCTGATTAGATTAAGACTTAGTGAAACCATTTGGAAAGATTTTTAATTGATAACTATAAAACTTCTACAATTATTGATTGGATAAAAGTATCAGTGAGATTCAGATTGATTCGGTATAATTATGTATGTAAATTTTTTTTAAGAGTTATAATGGAGTTTATTGCTGTTCATTCTTGCTTCTCCATTCGAAACTACACTTTGGAATGAGCCCCTGGCTTCACTCATGGATAGACTGACAACTATTATTTATTCTTTTGTTTGTTGATTATCAAAAGAACCTATTTCTGGTTTTATTGCAATAAATGCTTTGACTTTGAAATATTGAACAGAAATTAAATAAAATGTCTTGTCAAGTCACACATTTTAACAACTGTAATTATTAGAAATTGGACATCTTCATTCTTAAGGTTTATTAGCATTTACATTTTTTACAGCAAAACTGTAAAGTAATGTAATATATTATATGGATATGAGTATAGGTGTTGGCTGTTTCATTGAATAGTGACATCATAAATATGCAGCTGTGTTGTTATACAAACAAAAGAATATTTACTTTTTAATGTAAATTACTCTATAGTAGTTAAACTACAATTGAAAGAGTTAAAATGTAATGCAATAATGAAATAATGTCACTGGCAAACCTTTCTACCATAAATCTATTATATAAAAATAAATTGGGTTTTCATTCCTGACGTTATAACTCCAGAACACACGAACCGATTTCCACGGTTGTGCATTCGTTGGAAAGGTCTCGGGCTCCGCGAGGTTTATAGAAATGAAAATTTAGGAAAAAATAAAAAAAAAGCTAAAAACAGGAAAAATCATTGGTGGCGAAACGGAGTTCGCCGGATTTCAGTTATTTCTAAAAACAAACTGATTGATTTCAATTTAGATTTTATATAACTTATTTTTGGGTTTGTTTTGTTTTGCTCAGTTTTAATTAAATAAATTTATTCTCCAATCATTAGTATGTTTCCAAGAGAGTTTTATCAATACTAAAATAGTAATTTCTCTTCTCATCTTACCTGGAGCAACTTTAGATATGAAACAGACTTCAAATGTGTCATAAGTTTCTGTCACAAATGTGAATTTCCCTTTGGATATGGATTCCCTTTGTGATAATATGTGGTCTTTGGAGTCACGGATCTGGAAAGTAATATAGAAGAATATAATGTCAAAAATGTTAAATTATTTAAAATTAATGGAATAATTATGTACCATTACAGTATGTTCCCATGCTTGCCAAGGCTCGACAAGCATTTTGGAAGTTGTTTACATGCCTGTGAATATGTAAGCATGCTATGTACATCGTACATCTAAATAAGTGCCCTTTGGTATGCATTCTATCTACTAACAAACATCCCAATAGACTGGATCGATCCTTTTAAATTAGCTAAGCCACACCCCCTCTTTAAACACCTGTGCTTGTGGACACTTGCCAGGCCTTGACAAGCCTAGAAACACACCTTTAGAATTACATATGTCTTTTACTTTTAAAACAAGCAAAGAAAACACATGACAAGTCAAGCCACTTGTGGATTCAGTATAAATTGTTCATTTTCCACTTCTTTTTTTTAATTTCCCATAGAATTGTCTAATTTGAAAAGTATAAAAATAAAAGTTTCTTATTAGACTATGCAAGGGCACACAGTAAAGCCAATGAGAGAATTAAAAACATTGTTGTTTTAGCAATGGGAGCCTTATCATCTTGTTTAGTTCCACTAAATTAGAATGAATGGTACATTACATTGGAAAGTTCAATGTTATTAATTATATTATACATTAAATTGTTAATTGTTTTGAAATTAGCAGCAATGCAATTAGAATTTAAATAAAGGTAAGTCAGATAGATTCTTATTGAATATTTTATTATAACTCAGTAAATAGGAACAGGCTATCAAATTATTATGATGACTTGAGGTGTACGTTTAATATGTAACAAATACAAGTTATTTATAGATAAGATTTAAGATTAGACAACCGACAAATTGATATTTTAAAGATCTTTTTAGTGTTACAACATGACAAATCGGCGGGTTTACAGTTATATCAGCCCCGTATGGTGGATGGACTTTTGCCAAAAAAACATCTTTATAACTTACGATATAGTCAACTCTCTGTCCGGCAACTTCTGTGACATCGTATTCTCCTGCCACGAGCACGTTAGCGTGGAGTTCCTCCTTCAAACACTTCTGTGTGTTGGGCGCGAGGCTCCACATGATCGCGTCGGTGCCATGCCATAATACACTCAAAACAAACACGAGATAATGCACCTCCATGTTTTTAATTAAATATTTATATCTAATCCTCAATAATTCAGTCACAATTCATAACATAAAGAACTGAAAACAAACATATTCTATGTCAAAAAGACCGATGAGTTGGCCCGAAATGAGAAACGTCGTCGGCTTTTTGCGAAAAAGTTGCCAGGAAAAGTTACACGTCAGTAGTAATTCGGAACGGAACGTTTTTTGAAAAAATGTGAAATATGTTTTCGGGTATATAAATAAAGAAAATATATTTCTAAACTTCAACATACACAAGTTGATCTAAAAAATGTAAATAAACAGTTTTTCATTCATTGCTAAAAATAATCATGACAATAAGTTACAAATATTACTATCAATACCTTAGGACGCTGCGTAGTGAGAAATTATATAGTATGTTGCCACTTTCAAACATTACCTAAGTATTCTATTATTTTCTATTAACTTACCTATTTATTGCTCACTCATATAAACATTTTTGGTTTTTATTTTGTAATACGTATCATCTGCTGTAACAATTAAGAATGAAACGTAAAACAGCAGCAGAAAGATAAGAAAAAATATTTTATGAAATGTCATTTTGACATTACACGTTTATTATGGCAACACAAAGTTTTGTTCCAATACTTTTTTTTGGTTTTGTTTATTTCGTAGCATGAGAGTGAAAGAGCTATATAATTTTCCATAGGTGTAAGTAGGGCAATGAATTGCATTGCTTACATATACGTATAAGTTTTATTGGAATGCACTTTTCACTCGAAAGTGCAAGTGGATAAATAACAGCATTATAACCTAATTAATCGATTCTAGCTTAGTGTTTGATTATAACTGTGCATTATTTTGGAAGTGTAATATAGTAGAAAATACTAAAATATTTTTCGTCAGTGTAATAACATAAATAAGTCGCTAAAATCGTAAAATCAGAAACTGCAGCCTTGGATATTTGACAGTTGTCTGGTTATACTTTTCCAGAAATATTCAATGTAATTAGAATCTACAGAGATATTAAATAAAACTCTTCAACTGCGTACTTGCAGGACTTTACATTATCAATTAAATTTTTCATAATATGTAAGTGTTGGTGATAATATTTCGCAAGATATATATGTGTTTACATAATAGTATAGTTTTGTATGAGAAATGGATTTGCTTTGATAAATTGAGTAATTTTATTTATTGTGTTTTGCATTTTGCTGTAAGGAGAGTGTATTGACTTTTCAGAGTCCTGTTGAGAGGTGTTTGTAAACAATATAAAGTTTGAAGTTCTCATAAGAGACTTATAAGAATTCATATTTAAATCTTATTTTATTGATTGTAAGTATTATTTTTAATTTTCGTAAGTAAGCTTACCATACCTTAATACTTAATATATTTTCACATATTTGTTTACCTAAAATGTTTATAACATTATTTTACTTAATTGAACAAATATTGCCCCAGAAATGTCTCTATTCTCTAAATTAATGAGTAAAACTTAAGAGTAATCCTATTTGCGTCTCTTGGCTGACTTATTTTTTTTTCAGGTGTGTTACATTGCTATGTCTCGAAATAAACCACTTTTCAACTTTATTATGAACTCCGGAGAGATATGTGAAATGCAACCAGTACACAGCGGTGATTATTAAGGTAAGTTTTAATCATAAATTATATTACAAATTACATATATTTATTTAAAATCCTCTAAAATTACATTTTTAAATATTACTAATAAAATACAAAATCCAAGCTACCGGTGGTTAGGATTATAGTGACAGAAACCTCCTCACAATATCTGCCGTAATATAATAATATTACAATTAATAGTTTTATTTTCTATTTATTTTTGGGAGCTTTCAGTCCATATGTGTATGTGTATATGTTAACCCCATTGTACCTTATTAACTAAGTTACATCAAATAAGTTATATAAATGAAAAGGAATCATTAACTACAGTAGAACTCCAATTATCCGAACTCCGACTATCCGAATCGCCGATTATCCGAATCACAAATGTTTTTTATACTTTGGGATACATGTATATCTGGGCTTGTTTCCAAATATTACTCTTACTCAACCCAGGCTGAATGTTCACCTGTGAATTACTTCTATTCATCCCTTTTACATACATTTTTTTTTTCATTAATTCTAGTAAGATATTATGTGTACAAATTATTGTAGTAATAATATGTTAATTAAAAAAATAACATGATTAATATAATATAACATACTAGCAAACCCGGCGAACTCCGTTTCGCTACCAATGCTTTTCTCTAGAATCTATTCCTGAATTTTCTGTTCTATAAACCTCACGGAGTCCGAGACCTTTTCAACAAATGCAAAACTGTGGAAATCAGTTTGTGCATTCTGCTGTTATAGCATCAGGAAGGAAAACCTGACTTATTTTTATAATATAGATGATATGTCTGGTAGTAATTTTTTTTTTATTTATTTTTTATTTAAAATACATACATCTTATGTATTATATAGCTAATATCCATGTTCTTTGGCTGCTTGCCATTTGCGAGTCATGTGAGGGGCCACTACCACGGCTCCAGCTCGAAAAGCAGGAGTAGGAACGGGGTGGTTTTAAGTCAGTAAGACTCTGACACTCCCTCTCGCCCAAGAAGTCATTGGATGATTTTCCCCCCTCAACAAACAAAAAAGTACTATAGTAGTTACAATACTCTGTACCCTTGTATTTTGTGTGAGATTAATGTCCGAATACTCAAACGCTACTCAATTTTAAGACGCTCTCAAATGTAACTAGTTCTGTCACTATAAATTCTTTATAAAATGACAGTGATAGCACGATATTTAAGTACAACTTAAAATTGAGTAACGTTTGAGTATTCGGGCGTTTGACTGACAAACAATAAAAGAAAACATCGTGAGAAAACCTTGGCTTATAATTCCTTGGCGGGTTGGTGATTTCAAACTTATAATTAAGTTTGAAATCGCCAACCCGCATTTAGCAAACGTGGCGATTAATGCTCAAACCTTCTCCGTGTGAGAAGAGGCCTTTGGTCAGCGTTGGCCACTTGTAGGCTGTCGATGTCGGTGTGACCTCTTGCGGCCTTGTCTCCCCGGACGTGCGATATAGTTCCATGGCAAAACAACACACGTGCTCACCCAGTGACTCTTAATTTAGCAGCGTAATGTTAGATAGCCTATAATAACCTTTCACATCTCATTAATTGGACTGCCAAATAATTTTTCCATAATCACCGGCAATTACTATGATTAGCATGTTTGTATTTTTCATACATAATTAAAAACTCTTGAGATTTTATATTTTTTTTATGGCTACGCTCATCACTCCTACTGAGGTAAAGATTTTAGAGTATATCTTTGCCATAATCTCCACAATTGGGAGTCAGTAAGGGTGGTGAAAAATGCATCGTGCTCTGCCGTCGACATACGGCTTTAATTCAAAATGCAATACCGTATTTAAAACCTGGAAGTGGAATTCAACCTCTAATGATTTTTATTAATCAGCGCCTTGCATTATCTAATGAAAATAGGTAATATTGATATTGAAAATGAGGCGATCATGAAAAAATTAGTATTACCTCACTGTTTTGTTCAAAATCTTTTTTTTATCACCGAGCACCGTGCGAGAGTTTGCTTAGTCATTTCACTTTTAGTTAATTATATTCTGACAGTATGAGCATTTACGAGACCTACCCAAATGTTCTTTTGGTTGATATTGTTCGTCGGATCATTCAGCAACAGCCGTTAGCTGAGCTGATTGTAAACTGACACATGCATACTGCCATCTGAACAGGTCCGCTCATACTGTTGTGGTTCTTTCCTCTAAAGACCACTACAGAATGAACTTGCACGGTTCTCTCACATTATCGTCTATTTCATTGTCTGGACTTTAAAAGAGACTATTACCTCTGAGTTTGTTTCGGCATTTCTTCTCAGAGTAGTCGGATAGGAAATGCCGGCCTCATCTAGCTATTTGAAATATTGACGTGTAAAAGTGTTATTTTATAACCTATTTACAGAAATAAATATCATTTATCATTTACAACATACACTCAGAAGAACTTATTTTACGTACATGGTTATTTGTATACCGGTCAATCAGCACCAAACGCGCTCTCGTTTCGTTTTCGTTCAACGTAAAGCAAATTCGTACTAATGGTCATTACCCTTGTCCATTTGTCCATGGACCAATGTCCATTTGTATTTTCAATATATTTTTCTAGGTTTGTTCCGTCTTTTTGAGGTTTTAGTGTGATTTTCCACCAGAAATGTGCTATGCCACGTTGCTGTGGATGCGTTTGGCTTCTACCAATCATATTCATTGGTACACATAACGTAGCCCTGGTGGAAACGGGTTCAATTAAAATATAGTAATATATAGTATTTATATAGAGAGATGCGTGCTATGGGTGGTTTCCCTACTATTGATAGGTGTATCGTATTCTCGAGCTACGCATCTTCCTCGTCCAACAGCTTCACAGAGGCACATCTTGCACCGCTGCTACATAGCTTAGTATCGTTGGAAACGGTTACATAGTTACACAGCTTAGCTATTACATTTTCGCAGCATTGCTACATAGCACATCTTTGGTGGAAAAGCACTGTTAAGTAGCTAGCTGTTTGGTTCATCCAAAGTATACCTTTTGTTGCTACGTCCTAAGCAAATATTTGCTTTACCTTAAGTTCTAGTATGTATTAATAGGATGAACTCACTTGCCTGTATAATTGTATCAGATTTACATTTGTGAAGGTATATTAGTGTAGTTTCGGCTTGGGGTCTAATCCGTTTCGGCCATTTTTTCGTAGGTCAAGTGGATCTACTGTTACAATAGGACCTTGGTCTAGAGGTTGAGTCTCTGGGCAAGCTTTCGAAAGTGACTAAAGATTTTAAAAGAACATTACGGTTTGATGCTAGCAGAAATTCTTACCGCGCCATTAACATTAAAATTAAAACAAATGGCAAGGCCAGAGATGGAGTATATATAGGAGAGATGGATATATTTTAACTATCCATTGCCGTATCATCGTCTAAGTCGATCAGAGACTGTGGGCCCCTCTACCTACATAAAAGTATTTGCCATCATTACCTCGTTTGAGGGATCACTGTGTTAAGGTTTTAGGTTCATCAAAGTGAACTGATGCCAGGTCTCTTTGACTAGTACCTTAAGTCTTCTTAGGGCATCCGCGGGAAGAGTAAGTGATTAGTGTATTCTACTCTGTCTTCAGTATTGTTATTTCCATTAAGAAGGAGGGTTCCATTTTACTATTTGACTTCATTTCCTTTCGGGGGCTTGTAACTGGTCCTAGCGTCCAATGTTTCAAGATTTTTTCATGAAGACGTCTTCCTCGTTTTGTTGATAGGTTTTGCCCCTGAAACATGCAATTTAAAACTGTATGAATCATAAATAAGTAGTAGTCAACATTTTCATTGTTGTTTCTATTAAATAAACTTATTATAAAACCACAATTTTCCCACAATTATTCAAAGATAGTACTTATATAAAAAGTTGATAGTTAACTTTTCGGTCTGACAGATAGGAAAACAGGTTTATTTTTGTACTTGCGAATCGAAACTTTAAAACTAGGTCAGGCTACTTGAATTCAATTACTCATAGGGGTTACGAAATAATGAAAGCAACTGGATAAAGCATAAAAAACGGCGACTATGCTTTGGTGTTTAAAATAACCTTAGGATATACTAATTGCTTTTCTGTAAAACAAGTAGCATCATTTATTTATTTATTACCAACTAACTTTTTCTTGCGGCTTTACTCACGCAAATTATATATATATAGGTTGCTTATGGGCAGACGTGCTCCACCGTAGGCCGCATCATCACTTACCATCAGGTGAGATAGCGGCCAAACGTCGACCCATTAAATGTAAAAAAAAAAAAATCTCCTGTTCTTCGGCGTCCTCCCAACCACATATAAAGTATTCAAACAAGAAGATTGGTTGAGTAGATATACTAGATATACCATGTTTACGTACGTACGTAACGTGGTAACAAACAATTTTACTGTCGTACTTATCATTTTAGTGGGAATAATAAAAAAAAAAGAAAAACATCGAATTGACAAATCTAAAATTAGTAACAAGTTAAATATTATGAAGTTGTTACTCAACTTAGCAACAATTGAATCATCGGGCGATTAAAATGCGGTGGCGGTGCAATCTTGTTGCAGCGTAGCGTGCAGCCCCGTTTATTGATTGACCTTAATCTGAGTCAACGTTCGTTGTCATGCCCATCGTATTGGAACATATTATTACGTAAAGAAATTGGTTTACCTTTCTCTTCATTTCTTCCCAGCTCGACCCATATTTGCCCCAACTATTGGTCTTTTCCTGGAAACTGCCCCAAATCTTGGTCCTTCTCTGGAATCATTGAATATTATTGTTTAGATCTCAATACCTGATGTTCTATTTTCTCTGGTTGTTGAATAAACAGGTTTCATTGTTTGTCCTCAAACATGAGTTGCCTAATTGTTTAGTAATTAAGGATTCTAAGTAGTTTTACCTTCGATTGTCTGGTAGTGAGATTTGGGTCTTGTAAGGCTTCCCATTTTATGTATTTTCTAATAAGTAAGCAAAATTGTTTTTTGTTCTTAAAGTAGTTAAAAATGTATTAGTACTTGCCTTGTGAACATGCTTGTGTGAAGCTACACGTGCTGGTCTGATCGGTTTCCGTGTTTGACCCCGTGCGTTGCCACGCGCCTACGACCTGATAACGATGCTCCAACACTGCTCCGAAGTTCAGCATCTGAAACATTCAGCCCATTACGTCAGTAAACTTGTCACCATAAATCATAATGGTAATCAGTGACCAACTACAGCCCACGTTCTAAAAGTATCGTTCACAGAGCATCCATAATTCATATACAAAAGAATCCGCCAAAAATATCTCTGACCAGAAAGAAAATGGCGGTGATAAACTACTGGATGGCCTCAACTTGTTATGACTCGTTATTCAATTAACTGATAATAGTATCACTACCCAAGACATTGGTTTAGAAAAAAAAACATCAAAACAATGTCAATAGACCGCGTAACAAGGAAACAACAAATCAGCAAACCAGTACTCACATCGTTATAACATTCGTGAGAAGTTTCTGCCCTGCTATCGGCCGCGCTGAACGTGTGCAAGATAATCCAGCGATGTAACGTGCAGCGTGACGTAATACAGTACGGTGAAAACGAGAGTGTTTCAAACGAACACGCGAATATACGCCTTATGTCGACTAAGATCCATTCAGGTGGCTCGGCCGTGACAATGCGCGCGACTGCCGGCGGGGCGCGGGGACGCGCCGCAAAAGTGGGTCGCTCGCGACGTGTACAGTCAAGTTCAAGGCCACACACGGAGGCAATGGGGCGCCGATCGCCCCTAGATGGCGTTGCGCGATTCGTTCGAAGTTCGAAAATTTTGCGAGCCCGGGGGTGCGGTGCGGGGCGCGGGTCTGAGCTGCGGGAACGAATTTTCGGTGCAACACACACTACACGACGCTGCACTCGTGTACCGAACGTCGCCACGCGCAGTACTTTCGCGCAGCACTAGATCCAGACTTGTAAGCTAACCTAGACTACAATAACAAGCCGACATGGACTGGATGGAGATGGAGGATGTGGTGCGTACATTTAATGTTTTGTTTTCATTCCTTTACAATAATAACCGGCGTTTTATTGTGAATATTATGCCGGGTTTTTTATGATCAGAATTTCGCCTTGACCTAGGCTAACATTTTATCAACAGCTACACGCCGGACCGCCAAATATTTATCGCGGCGGTATTATTTCCTCTTGTTGTTAAATATTTTGCGACTGTGAATTTCAAATTTACTTTAGAAGAAAATCGCGAACTTCCCTGGTTTTCAAAGAAAGTTCCTTTTTCTAATACGAAACGATAACTTGTTATTTTGTAACTTAATGTCCAAAATATTTAAAAAACGTAATCGCCGATGAATTTATTAAAATTTATGTGTGTTACGAAACTATAAATAATGCATGTTTTTTAATTGAATTATTTGCTACCAAGGACTTAAATTTGAAAATTTTAAAGTCATAAGTAGATATTTTTTGCTGCCTCAAACTTTGTAAAAAATTATTTAGTACCACTAAAAATTTTGTAAAACTTGCCTAATATTTTTTATTGCACCCCTAACCACATAAACCTTACTTACTTAGCACCTTATAGGACCGCTAGTCTACGCGCTTCAAACATTCTTAGAGTTGCCAAATTCCTAGTGTGGTAGGCCCGGACCAAAACAGCTCAACACGTGAAGCGCGTTGTGTCCGACCTGCCCCAATCCGTGATCGATCGCGCCGCCAACCATTGCCAGCCTCTACCAATTTTACCTTGTGCGTAACATCTATTTTCTAAACGCTACAAGAAAAACTCTCAACACACGCTTTGTATCAATTCCAAGCTTTTCCGGTGTCGTACATTCTATATTTATCTAGAGGTGCAGAAATGAATTCGATGTTTTCATCTCGCGCTCTCTTATCTCATATGGACGCTAATTACCGAAGTAAAATCACGGATTTTTGTATATCTTTTGTAAGTTTGAGGGGTTAAAATTTTTTTTTTGGTATAGCTTATGGAAAGGTAATTTGCAGTTACGCGTAATAGTAATGCCGTCTAAAGTAGAGGGGGTAGTCACTCATAATATACAGTGAAACTTGGTTAAGTGGGACCTGGATAAGTGAGAAACCTCCACAAATGGAACTCATACTGAGGTCCCTACCCATTGGCACTGAATTACCTCTATTAGTGGGACAAACAACCCTCTATATCTGGGATTCGTTCTTTCGATTTATCATCTTAGTTACCTCTATAACTGAGACAGCAAGTGAATTTTAATGCATAAACCTCAGTAACTGAGACAACATCATTTTGTTTGTTGATTTACTTATTCTTATTCATTTAATATGTGCACATAACACCTTGTTTTATTTAAGAATCACACCTCTTTATGTGAAATAACCTGTATGTTCACCTCCATTAATTGAACCCTCTGTAAATGAGACAAATATTCATTTATACCTGGTTATCTGAGACACTGGGTTAGTGGAATACCTCTATTAGTGATACCAATTTGAAGGTCCCTTGGCTGTCTCACTTAACGAGGTTTCACTGTATTTGGTCCTAGGGATTGATTTTTCAAACTCATACAAATGTTTGTGCTGTAGTCAATTTTTTTCGCTTGTTGAATAATCCTGGCCAATTTGATACCGCGGATCGTTTTTATCGCGGGACCGTGTAAGCCATTATCCATACGCATCAAAGAGGCCATTCTTTGGTGCGTTCTGTATTATTAATAGTCTCAGAGTTACATCAATAAGATTCTTTGTTTATCTGTTCCTTTTGCCGGTTCAAGTTTTGGTGTATCTCATTAATATTTCGTAGCAGGACTCATATTTTCAATACTTGTTTGTTAGGCTTTCATTTCTCTCGCATTTTGTTGTTTTTGGTCCTTATTTGTATCGAAGGACCACAAAAGGACCAAAATGAAAATAGTTCGTCCCTATTTTTACTCTATCTACGCCAACATTTTATGAATATTTTTTAGGCAAATGAAAGTGGTTTGTATATTTTTTAAGCGATTACTCTATCTAATCATTTTTTGTTGCAACGTGATGCAAACGCTGGTGATATAACGCGGCCTTGACTGAACTTATCGACTCAATCTTTCCATGCACTGACACATATTTTTAGCAGCATTACCTTCCTCTTGTATGTTTTAATTATGTTTATAAAAAATGAATTATGTACTATCAAGGTCTTTAATGTTTCAGTATCACTTTCTTTAAATCTGTACACGTTACACACGTATGCAAATCATGTTGAAACATTTGTTTCAGAAATTATAATCTTTGAACTTGTATAGGTATAAAAATTATTGGCTCAAAAGGACCAATTTTGGATTTCATATCTCTCACTTTTACATTTTCTTTTGCCCACTTTTTTATATGATAGTAACTACGTAATAAGCAAGATGCAATAATTACGATAAGAGCCGGTAATATTTTTTTTATCACGTGGGCTTGGCCTCTATAACATACAAGTTCAAATGTTATGAATATTTATAGGCATGCAACACATTTTAGGTCTATAATGTTTTGTTTAACAAAATCTAATTAAGTTATTTATACATTATTCACATAGATAAAAGATTTCATCAAATGTATCAGTATCTACTTATTGAAGTAAACTAGAGTTAATGCCTCAGTTTTGTAGTAATAATACAAAACAGTTTGCATTCGCATCTTTAATTAATTGCAGATGATACATTGATATCAACCGACCTTAGGTTACAAGACTACTCTGGTCACGGGCAGGGCAGGTTTCAAAGATAATAAAATAATTAGTTTATGTTAATGCTTCCGCGATCAATTTCGATACTAAATCATTACGATGACAAGCATTCTAAACCAAAACTACCCATAGAACCACTGATTACTTTATTTAATTCAATATTACCTTTATCTTCCTTAACAACAATTACATAATATCATATCAGACAGTTTGTTAGTCACATAATTTACATAGATCTGTGATCAAATTGCACTGAGGACTAATGCGGCAGGCCTTGATGAAAAAACGTGATGTCTATCGTCACCTATTAGTGAAGTCTTAACGTCTGGTCTAGACCGATAGATGCAAACCAATGTTGTTTTTACTGCATTAAGATTTCACACAAACGCAGCGGCAACACCGTAGATAAAAAACTGGCGGAATGCGATATGCAACGTTAAAAATACTCGATTATCGCGTCGGCGGCAACCACAGAGCCTGTACCAAAATCAAGAAGTCGTGACTTCAACCAAAATTTTCATAGTTTATGCAGTTCGATAACTATTGCTGCTCCACTTAGAAATAACGAAGTAGAAGGCTTCTCAGCCCGAGCAATATGCTTGTAGCACGTCAATGTTTTCGGCGAATTCAAATAATTGACTACGGGTGGAGTGAGGCGGGAGTGAGGGGGGGCTCGAGCGGGAGATTTGGCTGTTGGCCTTGACAATGAACCGGCGGCGCGCACACAAGTGCGACTTTATTTGTATTTGAAATACACGCACACACACAATTAGACGCTGTTCCACGAATTGCCTCCTCCCACACAATTAAACATTAGGGCTGTCTTAGGCAAATGATTAATGTAAGATCAGAGCACAGGAAGTCTGTCTGATCAGGAATCGGACAAAAACCTAAAAGGGTTCATGTTTTTGTTCGATTAAAAGTTTTAGTAAAAACTGTGGTGCTGTTGAATTTGAATTTAATCAGACTTAAAAATAGCTGACCCACTATTTTATCACAATGAAAATGTAATTTTATGTAATTTAATGTACGAGTAGGTATAATGGCCAGTCTCAGTATATCATTCTTTATCTAAACCACTTTATCATTGAAAATGACCACCGAAATATGATAAAAAGCTATATTTCGAAGACCTAAAAGTGAAAATAATAATATTTCAATGTTAAATAATGTGCCATAATGTTAGGAACGTTGTGTCAACCCTAGCCCCAAAAAAGCTAACAAATTCAGTCAGGCCCGGCGCGCCGTCGCCGCGTGCCTGCCCTAAGACAACCTATACATAGACAGCCTAGGGCCCGACGGGATGTTTATCGATAATGCCGAAAGATTCCCCACTAACGAGTCCTGAGTCTGGCTTGTGTTTCACAAAGCCTGCGTATAACTATATCCTTTTGTTTGCTTGTACAATTTGGGCTTTTGGAAATCATAACATTCTCTTTGACTTAATGCAAGTTGGCAGTTGGTGTTTATGAAAATATTCCGTCCCAATTTTCAAATAAGGCAATTTCGCCGTAGGTAAATATTGAGTTGTGAAATCGGTACGTAAGTAATATTGTCAGCGATAAATAATCAGATAAAGCAATAGCTTCAGTGAAAGAATTAGGTAATTGGATTTATATAATTGTAGAGAGCCAAGCGGACCTCAAGGCCACTGTCTCATAGTGAGCTAGACGGTAATATTAATAAATCCTGCAGGTACAAATTAACTACGTACGTATGCGCACGTTTTTGTCTGTCTGCCTTGCCTTTTGTCTATGACATCATTATAAGTATTATAACTACAGCTCCATTTAACTGTTTCTTTTGTTGTAACGTTTAGCTGATCTAGGTTTAGTTTTTTGTTGATTTAGATTCCTGTGGCGTGTGCCTTTTAGTTCTTGTGCTTCGTTTTAAAGCTGTTGGCGTTTCTTTGTTGTTTAGTTCCTTCAGGCTGCACATATTTAGGTATATTGTGTTCAGTTTAGGAATTAGGTTTTGTATGTAAATTATGATGCAATGTCCTTGACTTAGTGTCTATATGTCAGGATTTCGTCTAGTGATTTTACTTTTGTTTTCTGCATTTTGGAAACTTATGACGTTAGGATTTATTCGTTTTAAAACGTTGAGGTTTCGTTTTATTTTAATGGTCAAATCACATGATGAATGATTCTACTGCCACCCTTTTAAATTGCAGAACGATTTATTAAACAAGTAGGTAGATAATTACTATAGCTTTGAAAAATATGCCTTTAAAGCCTTATTATCGAATCACCATCGTAGGTCATTCTCTGTCTAGCTTTAATGGCTATTAATGTATTTCTTTTGGTACATAATTCGAGGCTCTCACGTAATAATTTGGTTCGAAGATAATTTTTCTGATAATGTCAGTTTGAATAATTAACAGAAAATTGGTTTACTGTGTGACCCTTGGATTCGTGAGCCTTACTTATTTATCGACTGTCTCGTGGAATTTTCTCCAGACAAACGAGAGTAAATTAGGTCTGGATAAATAATAGCTACTGGCTTCCAATACAAATATTGGATTGACTAATCCTTGTCCATGATACAATTAGGTATATGTTTCTTTTTCTTAAATATCTATTAATAAACGAATGACTGTACCTGTTTTTTTATCGATCCGTGTAATATCCTCTTCTTGGAAACGTCTAGTATTTAGATCACTCCAATGTAATACTATTTATTATACTAGTACAAAACATGAGCGATAAATGTTATTTATAATTATCAAAGCAATAAAATTAACACTTGTCTCATCATTATCGTATTGAAATGTTTGGTTGCGTAACATAACGTTTTGTTTTTTTTCATACGAAACCCTCTGTTGTTGTAAATGTACAATAACATATTATTATGTTTACAAAATTCCAAATTAGCATTGTTTGTTTCATTTAAAAAGGTTTAAAGTATTCGATAATATTGAAAATATGATGTTTGCGCGCTCAACCAATGGCGCACGCCGTCCCTTGGCACCGCTTCAGGAAAATTAACGTTTTGCCTTTATTCGTCGGTTTGTATATGAAGGGACCAATCTGAAAAGCGGTAAGCACGTGGCGAGTAGTTGGGCGGCGCATGCGTATTCCGTGATAACTGGTGGGGCGTCGAGGCGGGGCTTGCGTACACGCATTGCGTGCGCACAGTGCGTGCGAGTCGCTCAACGCGCATCAAGCTTATCCTCCACTGCGCTACCCGCAAAATCCATAACCTCTAAATAAAAAACGTACAGAGTGCGTTGAACTCTGATGTTGGTGTTAAAGTGCTGTGATTTGATACAATAAACACAGAAAAAATGTGTGCGATAGAGGAGCCATGGTTGTTTTCCAATATAGTCACTACATTGGAAATGATCGAATCTTCTCACAATGTGAGTACTGAAGCCCGTACAAGTTTGGAAGGTTGTTGTTTGATGAGTCATTAAATCTTAAAAATACACGTTTGATCGTTGAAATGTAGGTATTTGTTTATTTGTGTTATGTCTGCATCAGTATGTAAAGTTTGGGTGCATAAAAATACTTTTTTATATGTAGTAAAATATATAGTCTTTACATTTCAGGTGCTACGTTTAAAACCTTCCTTTTTAAATAGACTAAAAATTGCGTAGCATCAATTACCTAATAAGACACTGGAATGAAATGATAACGTCGGCGAGCTTGTATTTATAGATAAAGAAAAAGAGAGCAAAATTCTACGTTCCCAATGTTTGATCTTTGACCTATAAATTGGAATAAAACACGATGACAAATAAACATAATAACGAATGGCTTTAAACGTGACGTTTGGTGATAAGCAAATTGTTTATATTTGTTCGATACCTACTGTATACAATGTTTGCTAGTACGTAAATACTAATATAGATACAGGCTTTTTGATGTGCACTATTACTAGATACGATTGTCACTCCAAAACTTCACGATCCTGTCAAAAGCCTCAGGTAAATCCCAGAAAAATGGTTTAAAATATATCAAAACCTACAGTTTTGATATCACCCGTATATTCCTTCAAATTGGTCCCATTTTCATCCCTAAAAGCTAAGAATAAACTCACGCCCACACCTTTATTAGCCATATCTAAAATGTGACATTTTGACGTCTCCAATTTTTGGATCTTAGGACCAAAAAATATCAAAATGTAAAAATGAAACTACAATTTCAGTGAGATTTAGTTTCGGAAGCGTTTCTACTAATAATATTGTTTACACGTGCCGCCGAGTGCATCGCAAAATAGACGATAATAAACGAAACTGCATTTTGTTGGACATTTCAAAGTCAAATGGCCGTTGAACCGTGTTCTGCACCTACTTGTTGCACATTTTTTATCTACTTATTCCGCTTGGTAGATGGCTGGCTCTGATAGTTCTGTCTTATCTATTAGGTCAAAAAGTACTTTAAATGCTAGAATTTAATTAGTATTTGTTTCCTGACCTTCCAAAATATCCTTCCGAATCTCTTTGCCGTCCACTTTGTCCGTTACAAACCAATTGTTTCCGAAAAGTTCAACATTTTAATTTCAGTGCTGCAATGCACTGAATTTAAAATTTCGAACTTTATGCAGGTTAATTGTTATTATATTGTTAATTGTTAATTAATCATGCATGTTTTAGCCAATTAACAATTTGTAAACAATCGTGAATATTGAAATTGGTTGCACTCTACCTGGAGTTCGATGTTTGTAGTGTATTTAAATTTTAAATTGGGAAGTTTTTGTACAATCTTACCATATCGTAGTTTTAAAATCCACTTCTTCATTGTTTACAATTGTATGCCCTTCTTCATACTTCAGAGTATTTAAAGAATTTAAGAATGGATCACAGATGTATGTAATGTACGTAACAATATTACCTGCCTTATCGTCGCGCGTGACAGTTGTCCCAGACAATGACAGCTCTTGTATTATGACGCCATATTAATTGTCTGCGTCATTGCAAGTTTTCTCTTACATCGGTACATAAGAGTTAAGATAAATTACAGTCTCAAGTGTATTCATATAAATGTTGGTACCTAGGGATTATGTTAATATTTCAAACAAGAGAATGAAAAATTGTTTTAATGGTACGAATAATATACCTTACATGTCGCAGTGACCTTTACTCTTGGTATTTAAACAATACTCTATAAAATAAAAAGTATTGAAGTTTCTAAACACGAGTAGGTAGTTCTTGGTCCAAACGAGGGCTACGCACATATTTCATAACATGAACCAATCATATAAATAAAACATGACGATAATTGCTATTAGGCATGTATTCCAACACATCTAAATACGTAATTGTACCTCTGATAGATTAATTTACGTTAAGAGTCCAGGACCAAATTAGATTAGGTTTCTCTAAAAATATAAAATGGTCCTATCGGACAAAGCAATATGAAGACCGAATCCAAAGAATATTTTGGTCCGACATAATGAAAAGATGGAAGGTCTCTAGAAGACTCTGAAGATAGTCTATTTATATCCAATTAGTATTAGGATCACGATCCCTAAAATTATCATTCTTAAGTATTTTGGAATTTTGAAAAGGTTGGTCTTAGACACGCTTAAATTAGAGGATTATTAGATCAGTCAATAATTTTGGGTGACATATGGCACTGGCCCAGATTTTTCATAATGTTAAAACGAAAATATACACAAAATACGCCAATAAATAACGTCCAAAACTTTCTTTCATAATTAAGTGTATCCAGAACACATTGGTTCGTTATTTGCGTCACCGCGCGTTGCATTGTTTATCGCCAGCCATTTTTGAAAACAAAATATCTTGAAAACGCATTGCGTCATTTTATGTAACAGTGCGACGAGCTTTGAATTATTTAATACCAACGGTGTTTGACCGTCTCCTGGCAAACCGCGCAAGATTCCCAAATCAGGGTTAAAACATGCGTCTGCATGACTAAAAAATTTGTTTGTTGAAGCTGATACGCATTGCGCATACGCTGAATATTCTGGTCTAGTGAATTTGTGTAGTCGAAGTAGTGGTGCGGATGAGGCATCGTTTTTCCGCGGGCTGAGCGGCGCGGGCGGGCGCCGGTGCCGTGCCGTAGGTCGGGCATAGTGTCGACGTCCGCGCAATGTCACCCCGCGCCGAGATATTCGGCTCCCACCCCGCCCGCTCCCACACCCTGCCTCGCCTGGCTCGCATCATTTCCGATCCACAATTTGTGGCCTCTTTGATTTTGGTCTGCTTTTTGCTAGTTCCCTGAGCTGGATGGAATCTGCTTCGATTTCGACCAGTTAAAAGGTTTTACCTACTTAAGACGATTATAAAATACCTCTTTAACGTGGCTCTGAAGAAGCGTTGTCAATTAAGTACCGACGTGCTTGGCTAATGCTCAATTTTGAGCGCGTTAAACGTGGTATCTGCAGACCCATATTGGGGTAGGTCGTGGTGCGTGGTTATGTAACATCCACGCGGCGTCGGCAGGTGCTTGCAAATCTTGCGATCGTCCGCGTGATATTGGGCGATGCCGGTCGTCGACCCCTCGCTATCTGCGTTATTTAGCCCGGCTCAATGTCGGCGCAATGTCGAAACTCGCTCGAGTTCACGGACCGAGGCGCGAGACGCGTTCCTCACTCAACTGTGTTGTTCGACCGAATTTTTATAGACATACATTGTAGACGGTGTAGATAGTATCGATTCTAGGTATTTTGGTTTTTACTGATAATAATGGGTTGGTGTATGTATTCAGTTTGACTACATCAGTCAATAGTTGACTTATCTACATTAGGTACAATCAATCTAATCGTTTACTTTTAGTTGAAAACCATAAGAAAATGTGCCTATAGGATTTGGCTTTCGTTCCATCCCTTTGTAGTGGTATACCGTGAAGCATGGCATAGGTATACCGTTGCTCGCACTCGGTCTCTGGGCTGTGGGTCGCGGCGACCTCGGTCGCGCGGAAACCGCGCGGCGGTCAAGGCCGATGTCTAGACGCACCCCCCGCCCGCGCATCCCCGCTACTCCAACCTCCCACCCCACAGAACCAGACTACACCTTCACATTCACACTACCTATTTTTACCTCCACTCCCGAATTTGCCTGGGCAAAGCTTCGCAGCTCATTAAATCCTGACCTGCCCAAACATGTACTATCTGCGAGGCTTGACTCAACGTGGTCTGACATGATGATTAGATTACAGTTACACAGCATAATGACTAAATACCAATTTGATTGCTCAAAAAACATGGCGTGTTTACATTTTAAAGCTAGTTCTTTTTTTGGCGTGTTTCCAAACTATTATTGAGCACTTTTACTTTTTATTTCTTTTTTAGAATGGTCGTTTTGTGCGTTTGTTATTTAATAACTTTAAGTAATATAATAGAAGAAACCTCTAGAATTATTGTTCAAAACATTTTTGATTATAATTAAGAAATTAAGAAAGAAAATTTCAGACCTATAAATTTTTACGAGGTTTTAGAACAATAGAGAAACTTAAAATGTGGTTAAAAAAATAATATCTGCATTGGGGTAGGCACAGACAATGGAAAATTCTCCAAAAACCTTGTCTAGCATCTCTTTCGATTTTCCCACATTTGGAACTCCCCCTAAATTATCCTTTATGGTCATCGTAAAAACCAGCCATAAAATTATAATAAAATGCAAGCGCACATTATGTTTCCAAATGGATTCAGAAACTGCAATGAAGAAAACATTGAAAGTATTTTAGATCTAAATAAAGTTCCGTTTGGCCTTGCTCTTGAATTTTTTATTAATGCGTCGCAAATACGTGTAGTGATGTAATCGCTCGCGGACCAAGCCCGCCACTGTTTATTCTAAACATAGTGTACCTACCACCGAAATACTATATTGTGTATAGGGAGACAACTAGCTATGCATGCATATTAATTTATTTATGTCTTTTGTATTATACAGTAGTGATCTAACGACTTACATTTGAACCCGGCCTGAACTCTCCGGTTGAAGGGTAAGGAAAGACATGGCCCACTTTTTCTGTAGGGCAAATGTGAGACCATTTTTCGTGCGGGCGTGATCCTTAGATCAATAATGTTCCTAGAAAAGTAAATGTCGGTGTTTGGAGGCTCGGATCTGTAAGAGAATAATGGAAACGTGAAAATAAACTTTACGCGTCAGAAATTTTACTTAAAACCCGTATTATTGGAGGTATATATAGACTGGTGTCACTTTTTCAATAAACAATTAATAAAACTGACCAATCCAATCAAGTGAAGGTGTCCAATCTAATAAGAACTCGTTTAGACTTTTTATGAACAGGTTGACTTGAGATTTCGTAGATCTATCGCAGCTCGTTGTGGACCTACCACAAACGCTACATTGTGAGCAACACACACATCTGTGCAAACTTCGTGATCATTTACTTGTAAAAATACACAATGTACCCACATACGATTTCGTGTGTCTTCTTGTATGCATTTTTATCAAATTGTCACTAAAATACGTTAGCACAGTTATCAAATATCAAAAAGTGATAAGATAATGCATGGAAAAGTACTGAACGTGTTTGAACGTTCGGTTTCATGTTGAGGTAGGTCCGGGTCGGCGAAAAATTGCCGACAAGCTGTCGAAAGCGTTTTTGTATACGAACAACTATTGAGCGTTCATGACGCAGCGTCACAAGATTAGATACAGTCTTTGAAACGGATTATCGCTAATGTTTTTATGATTTAACGCTATTTAAATACCTTATCTTTCTAGCTAATTGGACATTCCAAAAATTAGGTCGTTGTCTGACTTGTTTCTTTCATACATGATCGCGTTTAGGCGACGAGGTGGCCAAATGTACACCGCTAGATTGGGTTTCAAGGTTAAAGTCTGTATCCTTATTAAGAGTTATTCTAAAAAGAATTAAAATAACCATGATAGATGATTTTTCTTTATGGTCTTACTTGAACCAACTGTAACCGTCTGACTTTAAATGTCCCAGTCTAGGTATAGATACGGTTATACTGAGATGCTTCTTTTAGTTATTTGAAACTGATGTTGGATAATTCGTTCTATTTATAGTACTTTTGTGAGCTACATAATGGTGTGGAACAATTAGAGCGAGTTTGTGGTCACTAGTTTCGCCGAGGTCTGTAATGTTTTTGTCGGCGTGGGAGTGTGAGGTTGCCAGTGCCCCAATTTGTAACACAAGACGGTACCGAGCCTGCCTCAACGTCGGCGTAGTTACGAACACGCCTTGGCGGTCGCCCGCCCGCCTGCTCTATTCGTAATGACGTTTATCTATGAAGGTGAGACTACGGACGCACGGTCGCTGAACTCGACCGTATTATGAATACCTACCTATTTTGTGCCAAACACATAAATAGTATTGTGGCGCAGTAAGGAATCAGGTGCTATTCGAATGAATATTTTTTTTCTTTTCGTTCCATTGTTATTCAATTTAAATAATTGTGCCTGTAACACCTACTGATCATGTAATGCTGTTATGAAATGTTCTTACACGTTGATATTCCTCGCGTTTTTTTTCTTTTCTGCTTGATTGGGTTAGGGCTTGTCCCGGATGTTGATATTTGTAATAACTGGAATTCATTCTTAATCGTGTATGACCATTGTGAAGTATTTCAGTACATATTCACCTAAATTTTCCCGTCTGCTAGCTCTGGGTCTGGGGCTCTTTTCGTGCAGGTTAGGCATAAAGGATTATTCTAATCGCTTTTAGCTATGGGTACATTACAGCCTACGCTTTTAGCACTAGAAGTACGTACCTACTCACTGTTTAGGACTAAAATCTGGGGGCGTCAATTGTGATTGGTTAGTTTAAAATTTTTGGAGACATTCAAACTCAATCAATCGTGATATTTAAGTTTGTTTGATTACTACTAAGATGGAGACTCGTCTAGGTACTTATTTATAAAATCTCATCCGATTTTATGCAGAAAGTGTTTATAACCTACGCAAATTTTTTTCTAAGAATAAAACCGATGCAACTCACCTACTTAGTTTTGGTTTAGCACTAATATTATTTTGGAACTTTCTGTGCTTATGACATCGGTTTTCGCGCGGTGTCGTTGCATTCTGCAATCATTCTCCCCTGGTGTTTAGAAGTCAGGCGAAGTTAGTTTTTGCTTCTCCTAAAAATCTATTTTAAACAGTCATATCGACATTCTAAAATCATGTTTAAGTTTTTAATTTCTTTTGACGTAAATATTGTCTTTATTCTCGAAGCCCAGTCGTGGACTGCGATAAATTGAAGTTCATTGAACACAACTGTTATGAAAACAATTCACATTATCTCTTTTCCCCGAGTTTATCTGCTTTTAACCCAAAATACACGATCAATATCGGTCGCCTATTTCGTTTTATGAATAGATTGTACCTAAAAGGAGTAGAGAGGTTTTTTCTGTCAAATGTTTTATCAAACAATGACTTGGCTATTGAATTCAGTCTAGTCTGTCTGAGTCACTTCTTAATGCTCCCTGACCTACCACATCCAGCCACGCTCGTATATAATCAAAGCCGGCCATTTTCGTTTAGACGCGCGGCGCGACGGCTAATGGTACCTACTTATACTCATACTCACACTTATTGTGTTGAGGTTATGCTTACATAGTTAGGAAAATAATTGTCTAGCTGTCTGCTACTCAAGTTTTTCGAATGAAGATATTTTTGTCTGCGCCAATTTTGTTATTTTATATTCATTTTACAGTAAACTCACAATATTTAATAATAATAAAACAAAGTTTTTTCAAGTCAGTTTTAAACTGCTTTTTTAATATATTTTTTTTATGTAGGTGATAGCTAGCCGCGGCCATTTTGATTCTACGCGCCAACCACGTGGTTGTAACACGTGAAAGGCCAAGGCGGGGGCGGCATTATGGCTTTTATTATAAAATCATTTTGTTAATGTAATTTATACTCTGTTTGCTAAGTGTTTAGTGTTATTTTAACTTGAAAAAAACTGGCACTGAAACGTGCTTGTGTTGTTTGATAAAAAACCGCGACCATTTTGTTTTTCAAGCGTAGTGATTGTGTCAGTATTCTTGCGAGTGAGGTAGGTTATGTAACTCAACTATATTTAAGATTCTGGCTAATGAATAGAAAAAGCATATAATGCTGTTTAGAATTTTATACTTATGTAGGTAGGTATTTAATTTTTCTCTACGGCAACGTCAAAACTAAATGTTGCTAGAGCAATCATATTTTTTTTAGGGAGGAAAATCGTCCAATGTCTTCTCCCGCCCTGAACGAGGCGAAAGGGAGTGTCAGACTCTTACTGACTAAAAACCACCCCATTCCTACTCCTGGTTTTCGAGCCGGAGCCCCAGTAACCTACTAAGTAGTCCGCAGCATAATAATAGATCTGAACAATGCATGAGTACCTCTACATGCAATTGAATAAATAATTTTGTTAGTACCTACATCAAGGTATAGGTATTGATGTTTTTTTAAACCCATTGTTTTCAATTGGTATTCCTGTCGGGTATCGCTAGAGGATGCAGTAAGTACGTTGAGTATATTTTTATTTGACAAGTGTCCCTACGCGAATTCATTAACAAGTTTTAGAACGGGATATTTAGTTTAATCTTTGATAGTTAAGTCCTATTATCGCATAATATGATGAAATCCTTTCAAAATAGTCTATTATATAAAAATAAGTCTTTCCTGACGCTATAACTCCAGAACGCACGAACGGATTTCCACGGTTTTGCATTCGTTGGAAAGATTCAGCGAGGTTTATGGTTTATAGCAAGAAAAACAGAAAATCCAGGAAAAAATCAGGAGAAAAGCAGGAAAACAGAGAAAATCATTAGTGGTGAAACGGAGTTCGCCTGGTTTGCTAGTTTCTTATAATATTATATTTGGGGAAGTCAGAATAACTTTATTTTTGTAAAGCTATGAACTATCGTGTTTGTACTTGTCCATGAAACAGGAAAAATATCGGTTTTTGATGCAAGTTCACTACCCACTGTTTTGTTGCTTAACTCGTTATCAATGCTTCGATAAAACAACTGGTTTACGCTGTTACATGACCCATATTCCTCCCGATTTATTGAAAAAATGCAGTAAAAGAACCTATAATTATTTTAAGACGTAGTGAACGTTTAATTAGTATTGCATGAGTAGTTACTGCATATGTATAGGTAGTCACCTACTTACGTTGCATCACGATGATTATCATATGCACAGAGCAATGTCAAGAGGACATTGAACTCAACACTTGCATCCTTGAACACTTTTTCTACTTATCTTTTGATAGATAATTTTGTTTTTACATTACACTGTTTAAATAAAGATAGACGATGTTTTTCACGTGCACGCTCATTCCGCGAACGAATGAGTAAGGCGCCATGTTTTTTTTTGTTTAAAAATGGAACGGTTTTGAATTAACCGTTGACCAGTATGCAAATCGTTGTCAAATAATTTTCGGCTTTATTACAAGATGGTTAATGTTTAAAATCGTTTAAGAATTTATCAGATTCGTGTACATTGATGTGCTTGTTGTCTGTGTTTAGAATTTCCTTGAATATTTTGATGTGTGGTTATTTTGAGGACAGATTCTGACGAATTCGTGAGTGTGACGTCACACTATGTATATTGTATGACGTCACGTAATGGTTTATCACGCCTTGTGCTTGTAAGGAGAGTTGGCGTAGGTCGGGGTATGTGGCGGCGGCGCTATCGAATCGGATTAGCGTTTTGAAAGATAATGTTGTTTTTAGAAATATTTTATTGTTTATAACATTTATTGATGAATTTCTTGTCATATGACATATATTAGGAATATTCCTGAGATATTTATTTGTATTTCGCAATATTGAGAAACTTAAATAGACATAGAATTATTAACGATTAGATATTTTGATATCCTGGTTTCAAACATGGTCTCGTCTGTTTTTACTTTCGTGAGGTATACTCAATGTCTAGTAATGCTGCTCATGAATATGAGCCCTTAGCGTGGCTTGAAATTGGTTGAGGACCAGGAACAGGAAAGCACGTGTGCAGGCTGAAGAACATAATAATTAATTTAGTCTCTTCTATAGATAAAGTCTTCCCTTACATAATTATTTTAAAATAGTATAAAATATTATACTTGTTAAATATTATGTTTTAATCTCAGTGCACATGACCTGTTTAACTTTTTAATTTTATACCAAAATGGCCGCCTGATAACGGATACTTTGTATAATTAATATTTGTTAGTAGTAGGTTTATTTATAGCTATAGGTAATATATGAATGAAAAATACGCAATTGTGATCAGTAGCAATACCTGCTTTTTTTTATTTTAGATAGGTATCATATCAACTAGTTGTCAAAAGTATTTTTTTTATAGTAAGGTGGCTAAGGTTTTTGTAGGCATACTTAAATGAGCTCATATTTACAGACAAATCAAAAATCGAAGAGTGTCTAAAAATATATCTGCATAACCAATAAAGATAACGCCTAATGGCCAATAATAACTTCTTCAGACAAAACCTTGAATTCATCATATACCAGTAAAAGTCTAATTGCAATACTGGATTTTCCAGTTGCCAAAGAAACGGGGAAAATCTGGGCCTAAACATATATTTGTACTATATTTTTGGAATTGGTAAAAAACTTACAATCTTTGAGGATAATCAAAGAAAACATCAGACAGAATCGTGACAGACCACTGCACGATATGGTTGATGGTTTGCCATAAATCTGCATAGTCATCACTTAATGCAATCTCCTTGGCAAGCCAGTAAGAGATTGCAGTTTAAAAGGTTCAGGTTTATCAGAGTACCCTGTACCGGCGTCATCATTAACAGCCTATAACTGGCCACACATGACCAAAGGCTTCTTCTCGCACGGAGAAGGTTTGAGCATTAATCACTAAGTTATGCTTGCTCAATGCGGGTTCGGTATAATTAGAAATTATAAGCTCTGGTTTATTCACGATGTTTTCCTTCACCGTTTCACCGGCATCACAGAGCCTTAAAACTTTAACAAAAGAAAATCAACAGCACACCACTACAAACGTCAGCAAGTCACTTAAAACCTTTTTACTAGACGTGTTTGTCCATTGGCAATCATTTTATGTTCAATCAATTTGCAAAATCATCGTCCGATATTGTTCAAAGTGAAACAGACCTGACCTACCGCACCGAGACCTTGGAATCAACTATAATAGAAGCTGATGATCTCAACTCAACCACGTCATTGCAAACATTAAAAAAATGCTGGCCATAGAAAAAAAAGTTGTCGGTTTCATGCCAAATGCATTGGAGATTTGACACTGAAATGGTGTTGAAATTACGCGTGTGCTGTTGACAATGTTTTTTTAAATAATTGTGATGATATTTTGATGATTATACAACTAATTTTGGATTGTATCATAGGGGCATAAGAACGTCGTAGAATTAAAAATGATGTGACGAATGTTTTGTCATACAACTGGTTTCGCAATATGTGCAATGTCAATAAGGAGATATCATCTTCAATCTCCAAATTGGACCGAACAATACGAGTTACACCATAAAACTATGCCAAAACAACTCAAAATCGATTGACCTCACTAAACGATGTAAATCAAGTTAAGACAAATCAAATAATATTCTGTCTCGTATGACGATTAATGGGTTACATGAATCCAAGGAGTCATTAAGAGGCTTTCAGAGCCAAGAGATGCGGTTACCACTTTGAATAACTCAATTCACTACATGCCTACATAGTCCTTAATTCAAATAGTTCTGTGAGACGTCAACCGTTATTAATGTTTCTGAGTACCTCAAACCTAACCTAACCTGGTGAACACTTTGCTCCTGACGTCTCACTTCTGATGTCAGGTCTTAAACTAAGCCGTTTTAGGCACTGCACACATTAGCAGGGGCATTAGGGGATGCGATGGGTAGAATAGAAATGGAACGTATCTATGTGATAATAAAGTTGAAATTACATTTATGTACTACCAGAACGATGTTTCTGATTAGAAATTTTGTAGTAATCACTTATAATTCCTTATTGTCAGATAAAGATACTATACCGGCTTTTCTATGAAGTTTTTACCACTTTGATATTTATAACCTTATTATAAGTCTTTTGACGACCTATCTATGTCGTACTCACTTGTACTGATAGTTCAAAGCCCTGGTTTCCTCACGATATTTCCTTCACTGTTAGTCAGTAGTGTCTAAATATGTTTACAACTAAATATGCTTAGTATACCATCTTCAGGGGCCTTAGTCTGCTATTACAAGGGGGAGGGACGGAGCTATGTAGGTTGTATAGCTCCGTCCCACTCGCACTGCTCAGTGATCGACCATTCTGACACAATTGTAATAGCAGATTAAGGCCCCAGGTCCATTTTCCATAACATTTTCTCTTGTTACAGGTGCAACTGATGTCCGCGGTGAGCGGCGAGCCGATGCTGCGCCGTGTGAAGCAGGAGACAGAGCCACCGCCACAGTACTCGCCGCCGGAACCCCAGCCACCTCATCCACAGCCGCTGCACCCTCGCACTATGCCTATGATGCAGCCAGAGGTAGGTTCCTGCACTATAAGTGATGAAGATGTTCACTGCTGAACTAAGTCCGTCTCTTCTGGGGGTGTGCCGTACTTCTCACGTTTACATACGCTCTCTATAGCATATTTTGCGTATCAGCGTACATTCTAAAACAATTTGTCAGCACAAAGATCTATCTATATAAACGTAATAACTGCTAACCGAATTATCACAAGGTTAATCAATGGATAGGATAAGTCAAGAGTAACGAAGACGTTGAAATCTAATTGAGTTTGTAGAGATACGCTTTCCATCAGATAAACCAATCTAGCTTATATTGTAGAGGGCAGAAAATAAGCACATCATTCTGTTTTGCTTCACTACTTGCATAAGAGTGATCCAATTTGATAGCAATGGCACAGATATTAAGATGCAATATGCCATAACAACCTTTTGGTCACTGATTCGTTTTAAAATGTTTTGTAATTGCATCACCATGTAAATTACATTAAAAGGTGCACGTCCCCTACTGACTTCCAATATATTTAGTAGCGGCCATTCACACTGAAACGTGAACGATTTTCTTACACTCATGCGTCATAAAAATGACTCAGAGAGAAAAAAATCTCATCCTTGTCTCTTTCAAAGTTACTTAGATCAAATTTTAGGGTCACTGGGCAGCTACCATTAACCTTCCAAATCGATCTTAGACTTTAGACCATTGTCAATAAAGTGGAATATCTAATATTTGTCTTCTGGAGTTTAAAACCTTTTCGAATAAATGTTCTTTTTGGAACGTTCGTGGGAGTTAGGGTATATATTTTTATCTAGACCATGATTGCGTCGTAGGCTAGGCATTAAACAACTTGTGTATCGATCTAGTCTATTTCCGATCGTGGTGGTAGTATAAGAAGTTATGTTTGGTCCCTAATTGGATTTCAATAGGCGCTGTTTCTTTGATACTTATGTATATTAAGTTGTTAGTTTTATTTTGGTATTAGTCGGTAAACGAGCAGACGGATCATGGACTGATGGTAAGAAATCGCCGCCGCCCATGGACATCTGAAACACTAAAGGCATTACAAGTGCGTTGCCGGTTTTTTCGGGTTAGGAATTTATTAAGGGTTGTTGGGGAATCGGGGATTAGGAAAGGGGCCTTCGGTAACCTCACTCAAAAACGCAAACGTTGTTTCACGTCGGTTTTCTGTGAGGCCGTGGTATCACTCCGGTCGAGCCGGCCCATTCGTGCCGAAGCATGGCTCTCTATTCTCCCATACTTAGTGCAGATACGAAGTAGAAAATGCTTTTATTGATAGGTTTTGATTTTAATGAATGATTGTTCATTATGGAATTTTATTAGGGTTTTACCTCAGTAATCAAGAGCCTTTCGTTTAACTTTGTCATTTGACCGATGCCAAAATCAATGCGTGTAATTGAGATTTTAATTAAAATACAAGAAAATCATCATTATAAAATATAGGTACGTGAAGTCTTTAAATAAAAAATCACGATCATTATGAGTAATTGAAAAAAAAAGAATGGTTGCGCTTCGTCGGTCAAAAAATGGTCCCTTCGTTTTTCTTGCAACACTCATTAATCATGGCGTCCGCTGGTTTTTTGGTAGCACTTTATTTAAATGGTTTGAGAAATTAATAATAATACGCATTACGAGATTAAGTTGACCGTTTTAAAGACTAAATTATTATTTTTTATTCTTTAGTGCAGTGACCAATTTTTCTAAGGCATGTTTCCTACTAGTCAAATTCAATACTTTTTTCGAAACGTCAAAAGCGATATATTCTATGAACTTTGCATGAAATACTCTATTATGACGTCATACGTTTTTGATCTCAAATAGCATACTTATTTCTAGAAATTTAGCTAGAAAAAATCGAAAATTAAGTAGTTCATAAAATTTATGAATGAGAGTGTGATTATTTTTTAATATTTTATTGTATTGAAAAGTTGTAATAATTTATTTTTGACCCAGTCATCATCCCTATTATTATTGAAAATAACTTATTTATAAATAGTGGTTACCATTTCAACAGTTGGAATTGGAGAGCAAGGAGGACGTCAAATTCTGCGTGTCTCCCGGGGACGGGACTATTGTTGGCAACACAAGCCCTGAACAGCAGCACTGTTCCTCAACCACTGCTGCTGCAGCCAGTGGCGCAAGGGATGATGAGGCACCAAGGAGGGTGTGCCTGGTCTGCGGAGACACTGCCTCAGGTTTCCACTACGGAGTCGCCAGCTGTGAGGCCTGCAAAGCGTTTTTCAAGAGGACTATTCAGGTGAGTCGGAAGGTGATAAAATTTTTGGATACTTTTTTATCATTTCATCATGATCACCACCATGAAGCTTGTTCAAGAGTGCGCTACTAAGCTCGGGTAGCTTCGCAATCAACAAATTCATTCATCAGTACGAGTTTGCTTTACGTTTAAAGTAATCGAAACGAAAGCGCGTTCGACGCTCTGATTGGTTGGTTTATACGAGCCGGCCAATCAGAGCGCCGAACGCGCTTGCCTTTCGTTTTCGGTCAACGAAAAGCAAACTCGTACTAAGGGTACAGATATCTACATGAAGTTGTACATTTCGGCTGCGTTCGTGCTAGATATTTTCGTAATAAGTCCAATGGGATTTTCTACCTTATTTACAAAGCGCTTCAGTCGCTCACGTCCGTCAAAAAATAATAATCAAAATACGTAAAACACCTGAAATTGAGACTTAGATGTGATTTCACAAAAATAGTCGAAAATATTGTTAGACTGCTATTCAAGTTGGATTCAAGCCAGTTTCTAAAATATTTTATCTTTGCTTTCTAGATAATAGACAGTGTCTAAACATTTCGACAGCTATATTTTTGTGATAAATCATGACCTATCTTTATAAGAAAGCGCATCTGAATATGTTAATCAGTTTAGGTGTTTGAAACGTTCATACTAAAAGTCCGCTTCATAATGGCTAAGTTTTTGATAGTTTAATTAACGGATACTTTGACATATTATAAAAATATGTGTCAGTTAAGCTATCTTTTTTATGGAATAAGCCAGTAAATGAGCAGACGGAACACCTGATCGTAAACAATCGCCGCCCCACAGCCTTTTGGGGTTTAGGAATTTAAGGGTTGTTGGGGAATCGGGGATTTGTAAGACTGGGAAGGGGGCAATTGGGTCTCCGGTAACCTCACTCACACAACGCAAGCGTTGTTTCACGTCGGTTTTCTGTGAGGCCATGGTATTAACATGGTCGAGCCGACTCATTCATGCCGAAGCATGGCTCACCCACACTTGATCAGATATGAAATAGGCCCTTAATTCCATAGAATAATACTAGATAAAATAACATTTGTAATTGGTATTAGCAGAATTAGTTATTGAATCGAATGTTTATTTAATACTCAGTTAGTTACTTCAGTCGGCTGGAGTTTCAAGTAAATACGCTGATCTTGGTAACTCTCTGGGATTAACGATTAATTCGTAACTTTTATTAGTTTCACGTTGTTTTTCTTGGGTTTTTTCCTAATGCGATTGGGGATTTGGAGGCTGTTTTCTAGTCTTATTTGAAACAAGTCTTTGGGCATGTTTTTGTAAATGTACAGTATCTACGTGTTTGATCTACTTATTTATTAGATATGATCTTAAGTAATGATGATTACGAGAAGGGTAGCCTCAATATAAGTTTTACTTTTTAAATATATGTTTGATGGGTCGACCTTTGGCCGCTATCTCGCCTGGCGGTAAGCGATGCGGCCTACGATGGAGCACGTCTGCCCATGACGTTATACTCATCAGTAAAGACGGACACTGGTTTTCATCCCTTGTTGAGCAAATAATTATTGGCTTTTGAATAAATATATCCTCCTAGAATTAGTACTTTAGCATGGTGTTTTTACACAGGCTAAAAATAACATAACTGATGAATAGCGGGTTCTTTTCTCGTGCTGAATAAACTTATGTTTATGTAATTGAGACTGCATGATTGGCGCGGTGGTGATTCCCGCACGGAGCAACTCTTTGTGCGATCCACAAATTGTTGTTTCTGGTCTGGATGTTATGTAAATGTGAACTTGTATATTTGTAAACGCACCCACGACACGGGAGAAAACCTAGTTTAAAATTTCGATATGATTCAGTTTTTTATACATAATGAAGTATATAATATCAGTACATGTATGTAAAACGAGTGTTCATCTGCATCGCTCACATATTTCACCCAGAATCTCGTATTTTAAACAGATTCCTGCCAAACGAAATGGTTGCCAGCTACCGAAATCGAAGTTTTCCACTGTTTTTTCACTTTTTAATTTAAACTCAAAGAACTTACTGATTTTCATGTGTATTGTGAGGCAATAGTTGTTTTGGTATTTGTTATCGTACCTTTAATTCACCGTAGCATCACCATTAACAGCCTATATGTGGCCACTGCTGACTATAGTGTCTCTTCTCACACGGAGAAGGCTTGAAAAGGTTTTCCGAGGTTCAAATAACCCGGAAAAAGTCATTGGTAGGTTTTAAATACGAACCCGAATGACCTATGGCACCCATGCATGAGAAGCAGGCGTCTTAAACCTATGACCCGCGTGGGGTTAGGCAGTATACCCAGTAGATGTATGCAATATTCAGTTTTCATTATGATTCTACGGTCAGAATATAACATTTATACATTTGGAATGAGTTCTTTTACAACATCATTAGTTAAAAATAAACATACAGATAGAATTAATAACCTCCTGATTTTTAGGAAGCCGGTTAAAAACATAGTTAAAGGTACAATATTACATGAAAACATGAACAAAATTCTCTAAAAAAGCTTTATTACAATAATACACGAAAAATATTAACCTTCAATTATTTGGTATCAGGGCAACATAGAATACACGTGTCCTGCGTCAAATGAGTGCGAGATCAACAAGAGGCGGCGGAAGGCGTGCCAGGCGTGCCGGTTCCGCAAGTGTCTGCGCACGGGCATGCTGCGCGAGGGGGTGAGGCTCGACCGCGTGAGGGGGGGACGCCAGAAGTACAGGAGGGCGCCCGACGCACCCGCCCTAGCTCAACCCAGGCCACAACTCGATGATATTAAGGTATGAACATGTTATCTTTTCTTCTTTCTTTTTCTTTTTTTATCTTTTATTTAAGGGGCTTTTATCCTAAGAACATGCCAGCCTCGTTGATTCATAAGTAAGCAATACAACCACACCTTATATACTAGCAGGCATAAGTAGCAGGATATCACTGACGCATTCTTTCTTTTTCTTCTCCTCTAATATCTTCTGATTTATTTCGTTGCGGGATTCAAGACAGGCATTTATGTCCCTGGGATGCGCCGGACTTCAGTGTTCCGGTGTTTTCATGGTTGTATCTACTGTAGATAAGGATCAACTCCTGGACACAAGGGTGTACAGGAGTTGCAGCGGTAAAGGAGGATGTGGCGGGCTTGTCAAAAAAAAAATGTCGTCTTTTCTGGCTCTTATCCTAAGTTATTTTATTATCTATCCTTAGTTACTTAGGGTTGGTATAATACGTCTTATTTTTTCATTCTCAATGTTCTTGTATGGGAATAAAAAGCAAACGGGGATTTGGGGGTTGGAGTCTAGAGATTGGGGATTCGGAGGGGGAGAAGGGGAGTAAACATTGTTTGACGTCGGTTTTAAATTTTTGGTTTACTATAATAGTCACGTTCAGGATATAATTTAATATGTATTTCATAGAAAGAATACATTTTCTTGGCAAATAAATCTATTTCGGCTTCCTCAGTTTTTCTCTTGGTGGATTTTCCTGCTTATGTATTTATAATATTGCAATAAAGTAGCTATTCATAGAAGTAACTAGTAAGATTAGGTGTGCAACATTTTATGAGTCATTATGTGCATATGTGCATCCGTTTTATTGCAATCTTTTTTGGAACGATAATAATTCTAATGAATATTACACTTGTATAATATTGTTCTGAATTACTGCTTGTATTGTTTAATTTAGGTGAACTTATTTGTTCTTGGTATATACAGGATGTAAAAAATATTATAATATAGATTTATTTAAAAAAAAAATATATGAATTAAAAGTTTATTTTATATAATTGTGCTGTTTTTCGGGAGCGTTCCGTTTATATGCTGTACATCGAGTTATACATGAACATTAAAAGGTTATATAAAGTCCACGGCGAAAGGAATTAAAGATAAAAAAACGTAACTCCTGTGTCGTGGGCGCGTCAAACACACAAGTTCACACGCACATGACATAAGATATAACATGAACTGCAATAATTCACAAACCATTGACTAAATTGTAATCTTCATACTATATCTTTCCAGGTACTAGAAGCCCTGAATTCCTACGAGCCAGAGCTGCTGACATGCTCAGCGGTTCCAGCGAGTGTCACAGACCCCACAGCCAAGACCCTGGCGATGCTAGCAGACCTATATGACAGGGAACTGGTCGGAGTCATCGGCTGGGCGAAGCAGATACCTGGCTTCACTGAACTTCAACTTAATGATCAGGTAATCACATCTATACTATATAATATTATAAATATATATATATATATATATATATATATATATATATATATATATATATAATATTATAAAGCTGAAGAGTTTGTTTGATTGTTTGTTTGAACGCGCTAATCTCCAGAACTACTGGTCCGATTTGAATAATTATTTTTGTGTTGAATAGTGCGTTTATCAAGGAAGGTTATAGGCTATAAAACATCACGCTATGAGCAATAGGAGCCAAGCAGAGCGGGTGAAACCGCGCGGAAGTAGCTAGTCAAATATATAGATAAATTATTATTACTCAAGTAATTGAGGTAACTTGACTAATTTCGAGCTACTTCGGGACCCATACTCCGCTGTACGTCATGGTTAATTGGATAAGTCACAAACAAAAAGTAAAAAAAAAACAGCGATTTTTTTGGGGTTTTTAGTATATTTTAAATACTGTACCTTATAAGCCCTCTTTTTAATTCCTTATTTACTTAGATTGCATATCAATATTTTACATAGAGCGATTACCATCTGCCCTTCAATTCACTAAAGATGATATTGATAACACATTGGGTTTTGCCCGTTATCAAAAGGTTTTGGGCTTCTCAACACCCAACACCTAACTTCAAATAAATGGAGCACAGAACATATCAAGTTATACAAAACCAGCGTAAACTGACCGTTGGATATCCAGACAGGTCTTACTAACCGAGACCATGATAAAATGGTTATTGTATAGCTTGGTATGTATACAATATTGAACTAAAACATTCAGCCTAACCCACACAGGCGTAAAAACCTTGGCTGCAACTCACACAGGGACACATGAGTTCACAGACGCACACTACAACACACCAGACAATAGACTGGGTATATCACACACACATTCACATAAGTCCACAGATAACGAAAAAACTCACTTCCACATGTTACGAATTAATAAATCCTTCCAAATTTTATTTTAAATGTTAAAGTGTCAGTCTGTCTGTTTGTCACTTATTTGTAAATTACTGTATAGATTTTGATGATGTTTTGGTGAAGATATGTTTGTATGAATAATCTAAAAATTAAAAATTGATGAAATGTTAGAAATTAGAAAATTAAAATAACGTACTAGTTTGTTTCTTATAAATTGATAAAGAAACAAACTAGAAATAGGCCACTATCCTCGTAAACTCGTCACTAATTTATCCTTTATTTTAAATTGCGTAATTCTCCAAACATTTAACACGAGCCAACCTACAAAACAGAAGCTAACTAGTCAAAGCAAATAAATTACTAAGCTCAAGGTTTCGGACTAGACTTATTATGAGTTTTTCTGATCAACTCCTAATTATTATTACTAACATATCGTCACGTTTTTAATCCCCGAAGGGGTAGGCAGAGGTGCACCTTATTGTACGTAATGCCACTATACAATGTACACCTACTTTTCACAATTTATATTATAAGTCCCATGTAAAAGATGGTGAGCCTATTGCCATATACAGGGTACATTTCCAGACTCCATGCTACAACTCATAAATTTTCGAAAACCCGAAAATAGCCCAGTAATTCTTTGCCCGACTCAGTAATCGAACCCGAGACCCCTTGCCCGGCAGTCGCACTTGCAACCACTTCGCCAACGAGGCAGTATTATAACTAATTTGAATAATAATTATTATTATTTTTAATATCTGATCGCTTTATTCGTGTGCACGTTGCTTTATTGCTGTGCTGGCTGTTTATTTGGTGTATCGAAGGTCGTGGCTCGTTAACGGTGTCTATCCAACTATATATTTTCAGGGTCATTTGTTTTTGTATTATAACAACGGTTAGTGTTAGCGAGTTTCGTATGGGGCAGGAATATGAACCTATGAGAAAGAAAGAAAGAAAGAAAAAATATTTATTTTGCACCGGGCATGATGCACCAAAAAACATAAATTATTATTTTATAAATAAAACAGGAAAAAAAATTACACGATATGAAAAAAAAAGTAACGTAAAAGTAAAACTGAAAACAAATAAAACCAAAAAACAAGGTGGCAACGTGCCCAATCCAAAAGGGTTGCCACCTCAGTATGAGCTGGGCACCGAAGTACCCAGCACTGGATTTCAGTTATGATTTGATATAGGTTCGTGGTTTCTGCCTATCCTTATTTAATGCATGCTATAAATCATCATCAACATCATCAGCCGAGAGACGTCCACTGCTGAACAAAGGCCTCCCCCTTATTCTCCTCATGCTATAAATAAGATTTAGTAAAACCTAAGGATATCATGTTTATGTATGTAGTCAGGTTAACAACATATAAGTGGCCTGCTATATATAACTAATATATAACTGCTGACCAAATGTCTCTCACACGGAGAAGGTTTGAGCATTAATCATCACGCTTGCTGAATGCAGGTTAATCAATTCAAACTCTGAAATTTATAATCCCAGATTTCCTCATATAAGATAACAATGCATAGATAAAACGAATCAAAGTTTTGGAGTGGGAGCAAATACGTCATTTCTACGTAGAAAAAGTACCAAGAAGTGACGTCACGCGATATTTTAAATCAACATATCTTCGAAAGTATTTGTTTCCGTAAGAAAATAAAAAAATACGTGTCTAATATTTTAAAATAATCTACAATACGGATATTAAAATAATAATTGGTTATCTACCCTATTTTGATAATGGATAGAAGAAACAGGTAAATGATGCATTTATTTCTTAAAGGCAAAATAAACTTAGTTAAAATTAAAAAAAAGTGGCTCCATTATAAATCAGACGAATAAAATTACAGTCAGACAGTGACGTAATATTAATGTAACTGTAAGAGATATAACACGTTGCGCGTGCGCACATAATAACTAGTTTTGGCCTTAGACTTGACATGTTAAAGGCCGTCTGCAGTCTGTCTGTTTTTTTTATATATCTAACTGTTTATATATAACTACAGTGTAGTCCCTTTAGTACGACTTCGCATATAGCGACCAACCGTTTTTAGCGACGAAAGTTTAGGCATTTGTTTGGTTTTAGTATAAACTTGCATAAATAGACATTCGTTTATTACGACTCCGCTTACAACGACCATCCGCTTTTAACGACCGAATTTCACACATAATTGTCCGGTTACAACGACAAAACGACGAGCGTTGCCGTGTTTACAAATAATTCATAGAAAATAATGAAATAAATGAATAGCTATCTCAACTATCGCCCCGCGCGACGCCTCTGATTGGAAATTGACTGTTTATTTTATGGCAGTACGTATTTGTAGGTAAATCCAAGTGACGCGATAAAACGCGAATAAAACCAGAAATAAACAAAAATTACAGACTTTTTGCATTAAATGTAAAGTTGTTAGAATAGATTTACACTTCCATATAAGAAAGCGTAGTACGTACATTACACATCCTTACATAATTTGAATAATTAATAAATAACTATTTTGATTAAAATGGGTTTTTTTTTATCTGCTCATCACCTAAACGGGCATTTAACTGTAATATCTGTTATATAAAAACAATCTTTTTTCTGTTCGTTTAATACAACTTCTGGTTAGTACGACGTAATGTCACCGGTCCCTTGGTAGTCGTTATAACCGGATTCTACTGTAGTTATAATTATATATCTATAATTAGTCAGTTTTAAATTATTAATATTATAAAAGTTGTATTTATAAAATGAACTTGATGGCCTTGGTTTAGTTTAGTGTGTGTGCGAGTGATTCACTAAGTATTGGATTCGATTTCCTTGTCGGCTAAAGATACCGTTATTTTTGGTACGTCTGTATCTTTAATACTAATTTTGGGTATATTTACTCTAATTTTAGCAGATTCTAATTTCCTGTTTTTTTTAGATCATGGTCAATTAGCAGGAAAATAAAATCTGCTAAAGTTTAAAAAAATGCTATCGGACTGCTCTGAGAAGAAATTGCGACACAAACTTATTTGTCATAGCTACTTCCGCGCGGTTTCACCCGCTCTGCTCGGTTCCTATTGATCGTAGCGTGATGATTTATAGCCTATAACCTTCCTCGATAAATGCGCTATCCAACACAAAAAGAATTATTCAAATCGGACCAATAGTTCCTGTGATTAGCGCGTTCATACAAACAAACAATCAAACAAACTCTTTAGCTTTATAATATTAGTATAGATAGTCTCTTTTAAAGTCCAGACAAATGAAATAAAGATGTGAGAGAACCTATATGAGTCTAAATACCATCTTTGTCCACAGATGCGTCTCCTACAAAGCACATGGGCGGAGATGTTATCCCTGATGCTGGCTTACCGGTCCATGTCAGGCGGCAGTCCGCTGCGCCTCCGCTTCGCCACAGACCTCGCTCTCGATGAGCAGCAGGCCAGGGAGATTGGGGCACACGATTTGTTTACACAGGTACGTTTTCAATTGCTTTATTTCTACCAAACCGACGCAATAGAGCAGTAGCCTTAGTATGAGTTTGCTCTCTGATTGGTTGGTTCATTCGAGCCGGCTAATCAGAGGTCCGTCTCGAACTTAAAACGTAAATCAAACTCATACTATAATTACTGGAATCGACCCTGAAAATTTTATCTAGGGCTCCATTCTTGGAGTGTGGCTTTGTACCCAATGAATGATGCATCATCATCATATCAGCCACAAGACGCCGACTACTACCGACCGAACATAGGCTTCCCCCAATGACTTACAGATGGACTGGTTGGAAGGTGGAAGCAATCCGCATCTAGAATGATGTATGATGGGTCTCTTTGAAGAAAATTTATGTTCCATACCATGCATTCTATCACATCACATCAACAGCCTATAAGTGGGCCACTGCTGCCCAGAGGCTTTAATCACCACGCTTGCTGAATGCGGGTTGGTGATTCAGCTCAAGTTTCCTCACGATGTTTTCCTTTACCGTTTGTCAGTGGTGTCTAAATAATCTTAGAAAGTACACATCACTCGGAAAAAGTCACATTGGTATTTGCCGTTGGTAGGTTTCGAACCCGCACCCTCATGAGAAGCGGACTTCTTAAACCTCTTCCTCCATACTTCAGCCTTACAATTTTGGGGAATATAAAGCACAATGAATATGTTATTTTAGATTAAAATAATATTTTTTTTTAATTTAAATGTCTATAAATAGATATAACGAATAAGGTCAAGTAGTTTAATATAAAAAAATAGTATTATTTTATTACATCTTTTGATTAATTATGTACAATTAAGTTTTTAAATTGGAAGCGTTGAAATTGATTACCCTTGAAGAATAGTTTGACGTCAGTTTGATGTAATAAGTTGGGTTTACACGTGTATCAGCTGTTTGAGAATTTTATTTTTGTCTGTAAACATTATCTAGACGCGAATAATCAAAGATTCTCCTTAGATACTGCTTTGTGTTTTGTTTCCTTGTATATGTATGTATACATATTTGAAACGTTATTTTAAATAGCTAGTAGTCGTTGAGCATTATAAGCTGTTGGGTATCTGTAGGGTACAAAAAAGTACCGTCTTAATCAATTAAGATGGGCGATCATGCTGAATTATGTAGTACCCTCTACTAGTTTCGAGTGATAGAGGGGCTCTTTATCATTAGCAGCGTGCGCAAACGCGGCGACGTCACGCAGCCTACTTTATGCTTTAACTGTGGTATTTATTGGACAGTAGTCTAGTCTTATCTACTTTTTTTCATTTTGTAGATCATTTTTTATACTTTTGCTCTAGTGGCCCACTGACCACCGGTTGGCAACGGATTTTGATGCGGTTTTTTTAATAGATAGAGTGATTCAAGAGAAACGTTTTTATGTTTTTTTTTTGTATGCATGTATTGCATAATATATCACCATTGCACTATTGCGAAGCTGGGGCGGGTCGCTAGTAATACATAAAGTGTTTTTGTCTTTATTCCAAATTATGTAATTTATTTTTATTCTTATCGATAAATAACAAAGGATTATTATCGTATATGCAGATAGCGGGCGTGGCGAAGAGGTTGGAGCGTGCGGCGGCGTTGCGCGAGGAGTGCTATTTACTGAAGGCGCTCGCACTCGCCAACTCCGAGGCGAGGATCGACGAGCATGCCGCGCTGCGACGCTTCAGGGATTCCATACTCGCCGCGCTTAATGACGCCGTGTCTGCTCTCAGGTTGGTTAGATTTAGATTTCAGCCATGATCGTTCCACTGCAGGGCAAAGGCCTCCCTACCTTCCTTCCACTCCTCTCTGTTTAAAGCTTTTTGCGGCCAATCCTTGTCATAGCTGTTGAGTTCGTCCCGCCATCTCCTTTTGGGCCTGCCGCGACATCTGTGGACGTTGAGCGGTCTCAGGTTGGTAATGGATTATTATTTATGGAACACGCCGTAGTCGAGCGGGCGGATCACCTGATGGTGAGCAATCGTCGCCGCCCATGGACACTTGAAACACCAGAGGCGTTACAAGACCTTAAAGGTGTTAGAATATCTCTGAAGAAAGAGAATTTTGATCTGGGAGTGAGTCAGAGGATTTACCAGACAATTTAATCTAATTTGTCAATTTTCAATTAAGATGATGATGAAATACGAAAATATTTTAGTTATTATACGAGTTATTAGAGGTTTCGGAAGAGCAAAGGGCATTTTGATAATTTGTTAACATTTTTTACTGTCTGTTTCTTATGTGATCATTTACTCGGAGTATGTTATTCTATCGATCTATTTACTTCTCGTAGTTAGTTATATCTGAAAGGTGAGCAGTGGAATAACAACTATACATAATTCCAGGCCATACAACGGCAACTCAGCCCTGCAACAGTTGCTGCTGGTCCTGCCGGCGCTGCGGCTGGCGGACGTGGCCGTGCGCCGGTTCTGGGCCGGCGTGCACCGGGAGCGGCGCGCGCCCATGAACAAACTCTTCGTGGAGATGTTGGAGGCCTGTCTGCGGTAGACCACCAGGTACCCAGTGCATCCTGCCCCTACAAAAACCCCTTTTCGTTTCTTCACCTACGGCGGGCGACGCGTCCCCGCGCTAAATGTACAAAACGATGGACGGATCTAGTACAAAACTTGTTACTATTTTTGTATAATATAAAAAAAATATATCTAGTTTTACTGTGAGCTTTCGAGATTATTGTATGGTCGAGGAAAAGATAGGCGGCGCTACAATGGCCTGAAACGCCATGATGTAGCTTTAAATTGTAAGCTGTAGCTGTCTGCCGGGTACCTGACACCCGGGTACCGGTGCGATGGTATTTTTTCCCCGACCGTACGGCTTCTGTCTCGGTAAATGCGGGGGCCGTATTCGGCGCATTTATCATTAAAATATTGATTTTATTCTCCTTGTTTTATTGCTAAGGTCGGTCGGTTCTCGCTGCGGCTGAACAAACTAGTGCACCTATATTCGTTACTAGGATTTTAAAGTACAAATATACATGTTAGTTTTATATCTATCCAGAAGGGTAAAGAACAAAGTTTTCTCAACGAACGAAACTCGATGTTTACTAAGTATTATAAAGTAAGAAATAAGAATTAGTGTTTACTGTATAGCTAATATACCTTGACCCGTCTGAAGTGCGCTACAAACGTGTCGTTGTCCCTTTCACTCGCTATCGTTCCTGCTTATTGACGTCTCGCTCACTTAGTGGAACTCCTAACTTCAGGGGGATCAAGATATACTAGTTGTACTTTGAATTCTTATTTCCCAATTTGGCCGCAGTGGCACCGCGCCGCCGCTATAATGTACAACTGTTTTTTATAAAAAATGAAACGTATAACAAAAATAGAATTTATTTAAAGAGAACAGATTATGTAGCAATATTTACTATATAAAGGTTATAAATGTTTCTAGAGCTGTTCCACTAAAATAATAATATTTTAACCGAACTGTTAGTCGTGTAGCCATGAATGTCTGATCCTTCTGCCGGCATTGGCTGGGTAATTTGGAGCAAATGATTTGGCCAATGTTGGCGGTATAGTTGTAGTGACCCCATATTGGATGGATGTATTTTTAAACGCGTTTGATAGTAGTTTTCTATATAAATTAACGTGTAAACTATAGATGTAACACAATGTTAGTTGTCCTAACCGCAGTTAAAAATATTTTCAACTAATATTTTAGAGTGCTATGGTGTTTGTCATGGCTTTTATGACCCTAAAAGGCTCAGCGACAAGAATATTTTGTTAGATATAATGTCCTGCTCATAAAAGCCTGGTTTTTGGAGTCTGTTTCTGTTAACAGTCGTGATTGTAACATATCTGTAGGTAGTTTAGAATAATGTACAAAGTACAAGGAAATAATACTCTTTTGGACTTCAAAAAGACCCTTATTCGTGAAAAAATGGCTTGGCAACCTAGAAGTTAGGTTAAGTTATAACGTTGATAGAGAGAGATAAAAAAATCGAGTGTTACAACCAAACCAGAATGTATATAAAAACAAAGCTATACAAAATGTATCTTTATGAATAAGGGAATATGAATCAAAATACAGAAACATGCTCCAAATGGAACACTGTAGCAATAACGTATACCTAAGTGTAACATCACACATTGTGTTAAGTACCTAAATATTGATATGTAAATATTAAAAAATAGATTTAAAAAATATATAGTGGAACAGATAATATCGAATACCTCAGTACCCGTTACCAGAAACCAGTAAACTGTTGTATATAAAGTACTAAGTACGAGTCCTAGTGTCTTTTGATCGATGCCAGCGCCTCTAACGGCAGAATTGAGAACTATAAGTAGACAATTTTGAAGTTTTGTCTCAAATTGAGTTGAAAATGTGCAGAGCATGATTTTTAAGTCAAAATTCTATAGTTTCAAATATGTCTGCTTATAGTTTTTTCGTTACAGAGTGTTCTAGTATCGATCTTTACCCAATAAAGAGATCAAATCAATGCGATCCCGACTTTAAAAGTAAGAAGTTTATATAAAAGTTGAATGAATTAGAAAAATCTATTCAAAATTGCACCCATAGTTCGGTTAACGGTTGATTATGCAAAATTATGTAGAACGGAACATATTATGTTGTTAAATAAGGTTGTTGTGTAAAAGTAAGGTGCATTTTTGTTGTGATTTTGCTCAAAAAAACATTTCTATAAGTATTCGCATTGTAACCAAGGATTAGGAGATGTCTTTAAGGCTTTACGAACGCAAGGAAATATAGATTACCTCTAGTTCTTTTGCCTCTATCATCGAAAGTGATAAAAAGAATCACAGTTGTATTTTTATTCTTATTAATTATTTTTATTTCGTTTTACGGCTTAGTAGCTATTATTATGTTATCGGTAAGTTGTCTGAACAAGCTAAAGGTTGTTTGTAGGCACCGATATATCGATACTAGAGTCGATATATCGATTAGTATACGTTCAAAATATATTTGTTTAATGTAACAAAGTTACACGAGAGCCTGTTATTTTTATATTTGTATCTGTCTGTTGGAAATATTCACGGAAATAAATAGATTACATAATACATTACGTATTTATTTTTGTGAATATTTTTTAACTCAAAACTAATGTGATGGCTTAAGAATTTACGATGGCAATTAGTTTTTCGGAAATGTATGTTTAGAAAAGATTTTCGTCACATTTGATTTTTTGGGGAGTCGATTTGTACTTGTAGTTGTACAGATAAGCTAAACTCGTCTTTATGTTAATTTGGTTAAGGTTTATATTTCTATCAAGCAAGTTACATACAAGCGGTTAAAACGTATGATCAATGTATAACACAGTCGACTAGAAACGCGAATCTGTAATGTTATTATAGGAAATTCACCCTTATATCTGCAAAATAAAGCACATTTTCCTCCACTCTTATATAAACATCAGCGTTGAAAGGAATATCTGTCTTACTTTGCAATCATAAGGTTTAATTTCCTGCGTTTATATTACAGATTTACACTTCGGACACCGTGCCAATAGAAATTGATCTCTAAAACAAAAGGATTACGGTACAAATTGGTTCCCAAATAAATTTCCACGTGGAAGAGTTATTATACTGTTGTAGTTATTCTTATGTTAAGAATATTTACTTTATATTGTAATTATAAATAATTGTACCGGTGGTAGTGTAGCGAGCTGTGACGTGTGACTGTGCCAGACTATTTATTAAGTTTATTAATTATTATTATTAATTATTAATGTCGTTATTGATCTGCGATTACTGATTTATATAAGGATGTGATTCTGGTTCGTAGTTTGTTTGGAAGGTTTGATAATGTACTACGAAATGTAGGTTTTAGTTTTGAAGTAACTAAAAATCACGGTTTACTCACGTAAATTAATGGAGAAAAGCTCTACTAGTTTCGAGTCATAGACGGACTCTTCATCATGAGCAGCGTGCGCAGACGCAGCGTCGTCGCGTCTGTACGTCTTACGATAGTTATTATAAAAATTGAAGTAGGTGGTCTGTTTTTACTTCGTATGTATTGGATTATTCATTAAGTCTTACTGAAAAAACGGACTATTACTTTTTTTCTTATAAATTCGAAAGTTTGTGAGTATATGTGTTTGTAACTCAATCACGTTAAACACAGCTGAAGGGATTGGGATTGAAATTTGGAACAGGGGTAGATTTAAGGTCTGGAACAAAACTCTTCATAAAAGCTGGTCTTTTCTGACTTGTTGCCTAGTACTGAGTTTACAAAAATAATAGCTCAGTCGTCTTCTATATAAAAAAATTTACACCTCATATTGACAGTACAAACTATTCAAAATCACTGAAATCAAAATCAACTCTATTATTATTATAAAGATTAGGTCGAAAATTATATATTTAATCGGCAGCTCAGTAATCCAAGCTTCCATACAAACTACGAACCAAAACTTTTGTTGATAAATTATATTAATATCTATTTATTATCCAAAAAATGACGAAGGAAAATTTTGAAACGCCTTTTTACAAAATTTTACTTTGTATAAACGAACTGATTGGACATGTTATAGTATAAACGTATGAATTTCTATATCGTAGAGTATATTTGTATGTATGTATGTTTGTAGATGGTTTAGTGATATGTAATCTCAGATCAAACTAGAGAACTTTAGGTAAAACCATTATATAGCTGTGTCTTAAATTTTTGTATTTAATAAATTCGTACCTTATTTGTTTACATAATGTTATTAATGTGAACCGGTCCCGGATATGAAATAAAATATATAAAGTGGTGACATTTTAATACTGTATTTTTATTTGCCTTTGTTCCCTATTCATCATCAAATTAACACTCATTTACTTATGAAAGTTTGCTATAAGAGATTTTCTGGTTGATAAAGATAAAAATCATGATATTTTTTATTTGCATTAACATGAGTGATATGACACAAGAAGTACATGCGATGGTGTTAAGATGCGATAGTTACCGGAATTGTTCCAATATCCCATCCTGACCGTTTTGCAAATATCTCTAAAACTTGCTAGTGTAGGACTGCTTTCCTAGCTAAAATATAATAAGATTTTCGTACCCCCCGAGGTGGCGAAGTTGGCGCTTAGGTGCCCCCACTACACCACATTTATTTTTATAAATTATGAGCATTTCATTAAAGGTCATTGGGCGGAATCCGACCCGGTCGCGGACACGAATGAAAATGATATCAAATGAAAGAGTATAAATTTACTTAACATTAGGTATCATTATTTTTTTTAATCCATGGGCAATAAAGTTAGAACCAAAAATAGACGAAATTAAGTCGCATCCTGTATATACTTCCCAAATCGCTTAATGAAGCTGAAAATTGGTATAGATGTTAACTACATGATTATAAACAAAATGTCAAAAATCCCTATCGATTTGACTTTTACCAAATGAAATATTCAAGGTCAAAAGGTCAAAATTACGGTTTTTTCTATTTTTCTTGAAAAGGGCAAGTTTTATCGTACAAATATGTTCAACAGAGTTGTAGATCATACAATTTTCCACAAAAATGGTTCATCGTTTTTACCCTTACGACTTTCCATTCGTAAGATATCGCGGTTTTAATGAAATAAAACATATTTTATATAATACTCGCGGGGTTTTACCTGCTGTTCGGCTCCTTTTAATTGTAGGTAGCATGATGTTTTATAGCTTATAACATAATTCGATAAATGGACTAATTAACAAAAAAACAATTCGAAGGACTACTAGTTCTGGAGATTAGCGTGTTCTATAAATTCTTCAGCTTAAAAGATTAGTACTACTTTTCCGCAGTTCCAATCGATGCTTGCCTTCTATTAAGCATAGCGTAATGTTTCATAAATGATAACCCACCTTAATAAATGGACTATCAAACACAAAAGAAATAATTCGATTCGATGTTGTGGTTCTTAAGGTTTGCGCGTTCAAAGATACAAACTCTTTAGCTTATATATTAAGTTACTAAGTATTCCGGTGCTGTTTCAATCGCTCTGCTCAATTCTTATAGACCATTATTATATTGTGTTGAGTAGTCCATTTATCCAGGAAGCTTATAGGCTATAAAACAGCACGCTATGATGATATACTAAGAGCCGAGCAGCGAGTAAAACCGCGCGGGAGTGATACTTATATTTAAGACTAAAGAATTAGTTTGAATCTCCTAACGCGCTAATCTCCAGAACTACTACTTCGATTTTTTTTTTGGTTTTGGATAGTCTTCTTATCGAGGAAGGTTAAGTTATAAAATATTACGCGACGGTCAACAGGGGCCGAGCAGCGGATGAGACCGAGTAGGAGTATTACTATTATTTGAAGTTGAAGAGTTTGTTTGAACGCACTAATGTCTAGAACTACGGGTTCGCACCAAATTATTATTTTTGTGTTGAATAAGTCCATTTATCGAGAAAGGCTATACGCTATAAAACATCTCGCTACAATTAATAAAAGTTGAGTAGCAGATAAATGTTCTGTTCGAAAGTAGTACTAATATTAAAAGCAGAAGAGTTTGTTTGAACACGCCAATCTCAAGAACAATTGATCTGAATCGATTTATTATTTTTGTGTTAAATAGTCCATATATACAATCAATAGGAGCCGTGCAGCAGGTAAAATCTCGTGGGAGATAGCGAGTCAAATTCATTGAGTTATGTAAACTATGATTTATTTATTTAAAACCGTGATATCTCACAAATGAAAAGTCGTAAGACTAAAAACGATAAACCATTTTTGTAGAAAATTGTATGATCTACAACTGTGTCGAACATATTTTAACAATAGAACTTACCGTTTTGAAGAAAAATGGAAAAAACAGTAATTTTGACCTTTTAACCTTGAATATTTTTTTTTACCAAAAGTGAGATCGATGGGGATTTGTTTCAAATGATGTACTTAACGCCTATGCCAATTTTCAGCTCTATGCGAATTATTTTAAGGATATTGATCACGCCGAATAAATAATTATGTAAAAGTTTATTTTTCTCCATACTCCCACATCCCACAAGAAAGCGACCCTTACCATGATAAACTAGACACATTTTATTCATATATCCTGATAATTTCATTTCTGTCCGCTGTGGGTTTTTTTCCCATACAATTTGCCCATCGAGGATTTTAATAAAATGAGCAAATCTACGATAAGGCCACGACATAATATGCACAATGTAAATCAAATAGACCTTACAAAAAGAGGCGTCTATGTTACAAGAATTAAAAATCGCTTAGCACGTATTTTCTATCATGACCAAGCGTTTTTAAGTATTACCTCAAAAACTAGCGTTCTTAGCTAATAGACATGCACCTCCTTTTAATCCTAAAAATAATTCCCAACTATATAGGTTGTGGGCGGTTTTAGGAATGGGCCCATACATCATTTAATTATTTTCTTTAACCATTTACATCATTTATTTTACTACTGCCTCGTTGGCAGAGTGGTTGCAACTGCGACTGCCGGGCAAGGGGTCTCGGGTTCGATTCCCGGGTCGGGCGAAGTATTACTGGGCTTTTTTCGGTTTTTCGTAAATTTCTCAGTAGTAGCACGGAGTCTGGAAATGTGTCCAGTATATGGCAATAGGCACATGGGACTTACAACAGAAATTGTGAAAAGTGGGTGTACACAGTGGCATTACGTGCCATAATGTGCACCTCTGCCTACCCCTTCGGGGATTAAAGGCGTGACGATATATATGTATGTATCATTTATTTTCATTACCCAAATGACTGAAAATAAATGAATGAGTGTTTGAAAGTATCATTAATTTTGGCAAGTACCGCTAAAGGTAAAACATGACAATGTCAGTATTACAACACTTATTACATAGGTCACATGTCGTAGCTTTTTTGAATGGGCCCCTACACACCCTAGGTCCATACCTCATTTATTAGTTGGGAAATATGTTACAGGCGTGTGTACACCTTGGAGGGTTCGAAAACATCGTTATTTTATGGCTATATTTGCGAAAATGTCCTTGGAAATATTTGTTTTCTCTATCATACAGTTAACACATTGAACGCCGTGATGGTCACTGGTGACCGACGTTAGCGGAGGATTTGCCTTCAACAGTTTTCTATTGGCAGTCAAAGTCTTAAGGGTTGATAAATAAAAGCAGAATAGAAACAAATTTATTTAGTCATTTCATATTTATTGCTTAAAATGAGTAATATATTTACAAAACACGTTCCGTTACAGTTTAATAGATAACAAGTAGCTTGTGTCAGACTATCGCGAACTGTTCGTACAGCAGCTCCCTCACTTTGTAGTACTCTTCTGACAGGACGCCTTCCAGTGCCACGCGCCCGTTCTCCAACTGAAAAAGGAAAATAATTATATGATATTTTTTTAGTAAACTAGAGAAATACCTTCTTTACTACACGGGGTTGGAACACCGCTGAACTTTCTGACTCCAGGCTAATAATGGTCATTTAACTCCGAAAACGTTATCACTTATTTGCCGGCGCGGCAATCAAACCCACTAGCGACACTTTACGCAGCATCCGGTCGCCCAACACAATTGTATTATTTTTAATACTGTTTTTTTTTATTGATAACTCATAGAGAATGAGGTATGGAAGAGTCATAGAAATTGGCGGTCGGTTGTCTCTGCCTACCCCCATGGGAGACAGGGGTGAAGTAATGTATGTGTGTATGATATCTCACCCGTCGTATAGCAAGCGTCCCGTTGCAGCACTCGAGTGCGCCGGCCGTGAACTCGGTGGTGAGGCCGAGCTTGCTGAGCGCGGCGCGCAGCTCCGACAGACGCACCGAGTTGATGAACGACGCCGCGTGCGCACCGCCCGGCGCCGCCTCTAAGCACATCGACACGTCCGACGTCGCTTCTTCTGGAAATGTAGGCAACAATAATTAGGTGTGGAATACAGTAGTAGAGGCATAGTCAGTGCCGGCGTTAGGGGGGGGGGGGGGGCGTGTGGGGGCGATGGCCCAGGGCGACAAATTCTGGGGGGCGCCAAAAAAATAAAAACTACTACTAACACTTGATAATGCTTCCCTCAAGTGGGCGCCACAATATTTTCGCCCGGGGTGTCAGTGGCCCTCACGCCGGCATTGGGCATAGTGAAATATGATCATAATAAGGTAGATGACTAAACGTCTTGTAAAGTATTTTAAAATATTAGACACCAACTATTTAATTTTCATACCCCATCATCATCATCCTTAATCGCCAATCTCAATGAGACTAGCTAAGAGTTCATTAAGATATAGTTTCAAAAATGTCTAAAAGTCGATTTTCAATTAGAAATTGCTTTAACTTTCAGACAGCCAGAATAAAGGAATTTTAAAGTCACGCGTCCTCAGGTCCGCATCGTACGCAACGGATTTTAGTTTGTCTTGTAATAGAAACTCATACAACTGCGTCCACTGATCCTGATCGTATGGACCGTATCATCAGCAATGTCTATATGCGATGCGTACTGATGGCGTCATACGTAATGCGTACGATGCGTGCGATACGTACGATGCGGACCTGTGGACGCGTACTTTTAAGACAGAATCAAAGTAAATGTTGTTGAAAAGCTAGAATCTATACTAATATTATAAAACTGAAGAGTTTGTTTGTTTGATTGTTTGTTTGTTTGTTTGAACGCGCTAATCTCCGGAACTACTGGTCCGATTTGAATAATTCTTTTTGTGTTGAATAGTGCATTTATCGAGGAAGGTTATAGGCTATAAAACATCACGCTATGACCAATAGGAGCCAAGCAGAGCGGGTGAAACCGCGCGGAAGTAGCTAGTATTTCATAAAACAAGTACATACCCGAGGTAGTGGTATTTTCCCGTTGGTGCGCCCTGGGCGTGACGACAGCCGAGAGCCAGGCGAGTTCCGTGTCCCCGGCAGACCGCCACGCCAGGCCGGACATCAGGCTGTCTGTCAACTTCACCTGGGCAGGAGATAATAAGAGGGTTATTACTTGATGACTGTTATTATAGCGAAGGGTGGCAAACGAATAAACGGATCACCTAATGGAAAGCTAATGGCGTCGCCCATGGAAACCCGTTATATCAGAAAATTTACAAATCCCCGTTTTAGGGGATTGAATATAGAGGGTCCCCTCTGTCTTGCATTCTGGGGAGCATTGGGGCTTCAAGTAGGGGGTTGACTGTTCAAATATTACGTAAGCAGATTTATTATAATTATTTACCCCTCTCTTTGTCGGCAAAAGCTAGCAAAGCTCTTACCCAATCCCCCCATGCTTATGTTAACGTTTTTCATTAAACCTTTTTTTAAATCCCCTAATCGGTTCTAAAACGAGTGCCTAAACATATGCGTCTATACATATTTATTTATTCGATCAACATTCTTTTCTACGATTCCTGTACCCCTATGTCGTCCACCTGCCCTCCATATTGATAACGTAATACTTGAACGTCCCCCCTACCCTAGAAAGGTTGCAGAGCTGCGGACTACCTAGCGGGTTTACCGGGGCTCCGGGTCGAAAAGCAGGAGAAGGAACGGGGTGGTTTTTAGTCAGTAAGAGTCTGACACTTTGTCTCGCCTTGAACCCAAGGCGGGAGAAGTCATTGGATGATTTTTTGTGTTGGATAAAAAAAATAAAAACCCTAGAAAGGTTGCAGGCTGGCAGCAATGCATGATTGTGTGAAAACCATACAGGAGAAAATCCAAGAGTGTGAACACAGTTTTTTTTTAAATAAAAAAAATAATAATAATTTACGTACTTGATAGATGTGGGACTCTGTCGTCGCGTCAATGATGTCACCGACAGACGGAATGTAGATCTTCTCTATACCTTCAGCCTCGCAGTGCTTCCTGTAAACATAAACATTGTTACATTATTCCTGTAGTAGTATAAGTAGCATGTATAAAGCTGAAGAGTTTGTTTGTTTGTTTGAACGCGCTAATCTCCGGAACTACTGGTCCGATTTGAATAATTAGCATTTTTAAGTGTTGAATAGGTTAACTTGCATTTATCGAGGAAGGCTATAGGCTAATTTGAATAAAATCACGCTTAACCAATAGGAGCCAAGCAGAGCGGGTGAAACCGCGCGGAAGTAGTTATTATACGATTATTAATCCCAAGGAGTAAAAAAATTTTGGAAAAAATCTGTACATTACAGTTTTCGCGAAAACCTGGGTACTTCAGAGAGTACATTGCCAATTATAGTGTAAACTACGAGGGTAACGTGTAGCACACTGCCAATATATCACTAATACTCATTGGTTAATTTGACTTTAATTACAAAAAAATTAACAAACATTATTTAGTATGTTTGACGTCATCAGTCACGTTCATACTCTGCAAGATTATTTCGGAAGCGAGGTGGAATTGCACAACTTGATTCCCCCTAGTCCTTTAAATCATTGAATCACAAGACGTCGGCGAAGCGCCACCGCTTCATGGTAGATCCCATCCACTCGACCAAGCGCTTTGTTTCAAGCTTCCTTATGCGAACCTAGAGAGTGAAATTCTTTGCTGGAATTGTGTTTCCTGATGGGTATAACCTGTGTCTTCAAAGTCCGAGTGAATAGGTTGTGGGCAGACGTGCTCCATTGTAGGCCGCATCATCACGTACGAACAGAAGAGATAGCAGCTCAAACGTGGGACCCATAAGCTTAAAAAAATCAGTAGCTTAATGTTATCATGTATATCACAATATGGAAATAAGTAATACATATTGATATAACAATAAGTCATTTGGCAATGTACTTCGTGTACCAAAGCTATAACTCCAGAACACACGAACCGATTTCCAGCGGTTTTGCGTTCGTTGGAAAGGGCTACGTAAGGTTTATAGCAAAAAAGAAAAACACAAAATAATCTATAGAAAAGCCCATCTGGGTGGCGAAACGGAGTTTGCCGGAGTTTGCTTGTCATGACTAAAATTATTTATCATCCACTTATTTCATTAAATGTAAATTTTTACCAATTGCCTTTTAAGCAAGTTTTTGCTTGTATAGGTAAATTCCGTTTTTCTAAATATTTGGGTCATTACGACATTTTTAAGTTTATGGTATTAATTCAAAACAGTGCCAATTTAAGGGTTAAAACATTAGCCTAATGTTTCACCATAGTTTTTACACTAAAAATAAGCAATAACTGCACGGTTGGCTGTTGTACAACACGTAGCGGGTTCGATCCCCGCACGGATCAAAACTTTATGTGATCCACAAATTGTTGTGTTGGCTCTAGGTGTGAAGTGTATATGAAATTGTGTTTGTAAACACACTCGCGGACACAGAAGAAAATCTCAATGTGGGACAACAATTTTAAAAAAAAAAACAGACATACAGGGAGCTTAATGTTTCATGTTTCACAAAAACGAAAATAATCTATTATATAAAAATAACTCGGGTTTTCCTCCCTGACGCTATAACTCCAGAACGCACGAAGTGATTTCCATGGTTTTGCATTCGCTGGAAAGGACACGGTCTCCGTGAGGTTTATAGCAAAGCAAAATTAAAAAAAAAAAAAACGAGAAAAGCAGCAGAAGGCGAAACGGAGTTCGCTGGGTTTGCTAGTCTATTATATAAAAATAAGTCTGGTTTTCCTTCCTGACGCTATAACTCCAGAACGCACCGATTTCCACGGTTTTGCATTCGTTGAAAAGGACTTGAGCACCGTGAGGTTTATAGCAAAAAAAAAAAAAAATCAGAATAAAATCTAGAGAAAAGCCCATCTGGTGGCGAAACGGACTTCGCCGAAGTTTGCTAGTCATCACTAAAATTAAATGATATTTATTTTGCAAATAGGTTATAAGCACTCTGGTCAATCGCTTAAAGTGTCCTAGATGAGGCCGGCATTTCCTATCGGACTACTCTGAGAAGAAATGCCGAAACAAACTCAGAGGTCATAGTCTCTTTTAAAGTCCAGACAAAATTCAATTAAAGATGTCGGAGGATTAGATAGTATTCTTACTTGAGCGTCATCAGCGCTCCAGGGTTGGCTCGGAGGCCGACGATGGCGCGCGGCTTGGCCTGCGTGACGACGCGCAGCAGGGACTCGCCGTCGCAGCGGCCCTCCAGCTCGATGTACTGCACGTTGGCCTTGATCGCGACCTGCCGCAGCGACGACACGCACTTGCTCGGGATCTCTGTCATCTCCTCTGGAACATACGACGAGAATTACGTTGTAATTGGGTAGTTTCCTAGGTCAAAAATAAATTATTTTGATATTTCAATATAATAAAATATCCCAAAATAATCGTATTTTCATTCATTCATTTGAAGATATACTTATTAATTTAATTTTTCCCTACTTTTTGCGTAATAAGTATGCTATTTGACGCAAAAAAATTAACGCGCTTTATAATTTGGAATGTTTACAAGCTTCCGCGCGGTAACGTTTGCTTGACATTTCGGTAATAGTATGAATTTGATAGTAGGATATACCCTATTTCGAAAATTTAAGCTAAAGAAGTATTATTCCGTCAACAGACGTCGCGGCAGGCCCAGAAGGAGATGGCGGGATGAACTTGACACCTACGATAAGGATTGATCGGTAATAATCGGTCCTGTGATACACGGTTTTGTTATTTTTGTATGAATTAAGATTGTAATTATGCAAAATGCCCGAGGTAGCCCTTTTGTAATCGGGAGCTGCGGACTGCCTAGCGGGTTTCCGGGGCTCCGTCTCGAAAAGCACGAGTAGGAACGGGGTGGTTTTTAGTCAGTAAGAGTCTGACACTCCCTCTCGTCTCACCCAAAGCGAGAGAAGAAACTGGATGATTCCCCCCCCCCCCTTAAAAATGCCTTTTGTAAAAATAAGCACTTGCTTAGTGGAAAATATTGTTTAACTAGCTACTTCCGCGCGGTTTCACCCGCTCTGCTCGGCTCCTATTGGTCATAGCGTGATGTTTCAGCCTATAGCCTTCCTCGATAAATGGACGCTAGCGGAGGATTTGCCTTCAACACAATTTTTGTAGGCAGTCAATGTATTCATTACCATCAGGCTCCTGTTTCGGTGGTGGGGCGGGAGGTACGTCTCTGATTTCTCCCTCCGCATCCACTATCTCTGCCAGTCTGTAGTCTTCAGGCTGAAATACAAATGAGTAATGACGATTATTATTATAAATGCTAATCTGGTCATATTAACACACTGCGATGTTAAACCTGCAGCCAAATATTTAGTTTATCTTAAACATGAATAAATAACAATTTAAGACTTTAATTATTTAACATAAACAAACAAAACACATATTTGCACGGTTGATGCGGTGGCTGGGCAGGGTTCGATTCCCGCAGAGAGCAAGTCTTTGTGTGATCCACAAATTGTTGTTTTTGGGTGTCATGTGTATGTGGACATGTATGTTTGTAAATGCACCGACGACACAGGAGAAAATCGCACTGCGAGACAAAGCTTTTTTAGAAAAATATAAATAATCAAAGAACTTGTATAAAAAGATTTTAACATTTAACGTTTTACTTATATGTACAGGGATCGGGGCTAACACCTTATATCCTACAAAATATATATCTTAGAAGAACTAAAACATTAAATTTGTGGCGACACTCTGACAAGTGACAGATGACAGAAGTCGCACATAGATTATCGACGAGCAAAATCAACGGATGACGTCACAAATATCCTGCATCGCACATATGAAGTTTACATGCGAATTAACACGGATAGAAAACGAAAATCCCAACGAACAACAGTTGGGCAGAAAGCCCGCCAGGCATGGTCACCTCGGCTGGTCGGAGGATCCTCCTTTTCTTAGGGAACTTTACTCGCTGTTGCCTAAAAGACTTTAATTATTTAACATAAACAAACAAAACACATATTTAATAACTGCACGGTTGATGCGGTGGCTGGGCAACGGGTTGCGGGTTCGATTCCCGCAGAGAGCAACTCTTTGTGTGATCCACAAATTGTTGTTTCTGGGTGTCATGTGTATGTGAACTTGTATGTTTGTAAATGCACCGACGACACAGGAGAACATGTCAGGGGCAAGAAATATTTCTTTTTGAAAACAAAAAAATCAAAGGATTACAAAAAAAAATATATTAACATGTTTTTAATTACGGGACTAACACCTTATATCCTACAAAATATATATCTTAGAAGATCTAAAACGTTAAATTGAACAAAAATAACATATGTACCTTAATCATCTCCCCGTAATCATCAGCCCTGGTCCGTTCCTCGTGGAACGGGTACATGGCATGGTGTCTCTTGTTGGTCTTGAAGCAGCCAGTGGCCCGCACGTCGTGTCGCACCGGTATGTCGTGTTTCCCCGTCACCACCCACATCTCCAGCTCGCCGTCTGAGTCCGAGTCTGACGATATACCGGCTGTTTCTTCTCTGGAAAATAATTATTATCAGAGATATTGTAAAAAACCTTTTTTTAAAAGAGTAACGATGGAGTTTCTTGCTCGTTCTTCTCCATTCGAAGCTACACTTTGGAACGAGCGCCTAGCTTCACTGACAGACAGACTGACGGACAATTCAATTTGACGTTTCAAAAGTGCCTTATTTAGGATTAATTGAAATAAATGCTTTGACTTTGACTTTAACAATAATATAACTATTTAACCAACTCATAATAAGGTTACAATACAAATTGGAATAATTTATAGAAGACAAAGAAATTATTTGACATCAGTCCTTTATCTGTAGAACCTAGACTCTGATCCGGAGCTGCGGACTACCTAGCGGGTTTACCGGGGCTCCGGGTCGAAAAGCAGGAGAAGGAATGGGGTGGTTTTTAGTCAATAAGAGTCTGACATTCCCTCTCGCCTTGCCCAAGGCGGGAGAAGCCATTGGATGATTTTCCCCGCTCAAAAAAAAAAGACACTAGACTACCGACGTGACCGGAGGGCTAATTACCTCCCTTCTCAATCTCCCCAATCCCCGTACCCCCAACAATCACCAAATTTTTAATCCCCAAAAGGCCGGCAACACACTTGTATGCCAACGCGTCTTGTCCGTGTTTCGAGTGTCCATGGGCGACACCGATTGCATACCATCAGGCGATCTGTGCGCTTGTTTACCAGACTATTCCACAAAAAAAAAAATAGTTTGATAGATCTAACTAACGAATATACCTATCCATTAGTTGTGGTTGGGTCTATTACCATATACAGGTCACAATGCCAGACCCAATATTTTGTTCGACACGGGAATTGAAGCCTTTGCTAGACAATCGCACTTGCAAGCACTCGACTAACGACATTTAGCACTCCTCTTATAACAAAGTTGTATACTAACTTGACAGTGTTATTAACTTTGACCCTCTGGTTCTGTAAGTACTCCTCGAGCTCAGCGCCCTCGAGTCGGACGCGTCGTCGCACGTTCAGTTCAATGGTGCGGTCGCCGCCCTTCTCTATCAGGTCGCGGGCTAGCGTGCCTGGGGATGATCTGGGGATAATTGTAAAATAAGTGTTACTTCTAATCTAGACTTTATTCTTGTGTTATAAGGTCGTAAATCTATTTTTCTATTGTAGAAATAAAACAGATTACTGACTGAGTTTCAGTTAAGTCTTATTGTAATAAAGGGTAAATCTATTGATCAACACTAGAATAAATTTTACTAAAAAAGAACGCGGCGCCGTCGCACAGCCTCCACAAGGCTGTAGTAAGCTGCGCGACGTCGGTGCGTTTGCGCACGCTGCTCATGATGAAGACACGAAACTAGCAGAGCTTTTCTCCATTAATGAGTAAACCGTGATTTTAGTTAATTTACTATGTCTCACTATAGTTACTACAAAAATAATAACTTGATTTTGCAATCAAACCTTAACAGTTGTTAATTCCCTTTGAAAATATGAGTCTAATAAAATTTGCAGACTATGGAAGTAGTGTCATTTAAGAATCAACATGGACATTTTAATAAATTTTAGTCATATAAAATACTATGGTAAAACTTTCTAACTACTAAAACTTACCGAGCAGTTAAGACAATAGAATTCTGAGGGTTTGGAGCCCACAAGAGGAACAAGTCTCTTGCGAACCCACACTCCAGGTCTGGAAAGGACGCTAGCACGACCTTAGGTCCTGGAGTCCGGCTGACTTCTCCGACTGAGTGACATAGTTGCAGGTGACGGAGTGCGAACGGATTGCTGCGAGCTCCTTCAAACGCACGGGTCAGTTTGTCACTCATCCATTCTATCTGTAAAGTGTGAGAGAGATATATGATTAAGAGAATTTGTTTGGGAATGCTTTTGGATAAGAGGATTGATAGACTACATATTCATTAAAAAAATATGTATTTTAAAGATTTTACAATACAAATAAGAAATTGTGCAAAAATAATGTTCAACGAAATGCTACTTCACAGTCGCGTTTAGTCGTTAGAGTCAAATTAGATGCAGCATACCTTTAACACATTGATATTTGAAAAGAAAATCAAAATGTGTAATGTATACAGACTCTAGTAGTCATGCCACTCGCTACTAACGCCACAAATCTGTACCCTTAGTATGAGTTTACCTTACGTGTAAAGAAATCGAAATGAGACCGCGTTCGGCGCTCTGATTGGTTGGGTTATTCGAGCTGGCCAATCAGGGGTCTTGGTCATTGGAACAAGTTTGCTTACGTTTAACGAGATCGAAACGAGAATGCGTTCAGCGCTCTGATTGGTTGGATTATTCGAGTCGGCCAATTAGAATGCTGAACGCGTTCTCGTTTAGACTAGTTTAAACGTAAAGCAAACTCATACTAAACCCTTAGTATGAGTTTACTGTTTATAACAATCTCCACACACACACACACACACAACTTCACGCCTTTTATCCCCGAAGGGGTAGGCAGAGGTGCACATTACGGCACGTAATGCCGCTATACAATGTACACCCACTTTTCACCATTATAACACCACTTTGAACCAACCATACCTGTGACTTGGCAAACTCGACGACATTGTAGCTGACGTTGGACAGCAGTAGCAGCGAGTAGGCGACGAGGCCGGAGTCCTTGTTCCTCCACAGCTGGTCCAGCATGTGCGCCAGCTCCAGTACGCGGCCCGCCGTGTCCGAGCACACCAGGACACAGCCACCGCCGCGCAGCGTCGTCAGGATCGTTGCTGGAAGATAGTGATATTAATGAAAACTGGTACTTAAAATATTGATGTGTAAAAGTGTTATTTTATGACCTATTTATAGAAATAAATATCATTTATCATTGGTCGAGTGGTCGCAAGTACGACTGCTGGACAAACGGTCTCGGGTTTGATTCCCGGGTCGGGTCCGGGTAGCAAGGAGTCTATCTCATTATTACATGGGACATATATCACAAATGGGGAAAAGTGGGTGTTTTTTAAACGTATTTTAAGCTGAAACTTCGTGTAGAGAATCTATTCAACCTGTATTCATCAGTGCTTCTTGATGTATATGGGTATTTTGGTACATGTTGTATATGTATGAAAACAAATATAAGTTAATCCATTAACTTACTCATAAGCTTTTCATCCCTCAACCGTCTTCTCTGCTGCACATAATCAGCATTCATAGCACCAAGCAGCATGAGGGACGGTCTCATAAGTCTCTCAATCTCGCATCCATTCAAATGTCTTTCCTTTTTATGGTTGAAGTCTGGCGCATAAACGATGTCCTCTTCTCCAGGTGCTGCGATGCGCCATACTGTGCCTCCAAGTGAGTGGCCAGCGGGTAATGGAGTTATACGAAGTCCTAGGCCTTTTCCTGGAATATGTATAAATATGATTAAAGCTTTTGTCTTCTATACCAATATTATAAAGCTGAAGAGTTTGTTTGTTTGATTGTTTGTTTGTTTGAAAGCGCTAATCTCTGGAACTACTGGTCCGAATTGAATAATTATTTTTGTGTTGGATAATGCATTTATCGAGGAAGGCTATAGGCTATAAAACATCACGCTATGACCAATAGGAGCCGAGCAGAGTGGGTGAAACCGCGCGGAAGTAGCTAGTCTGTTATAAGACACAATAGAAAACATATTGTGCCTTGTGTAATCTGTTCCGCTATACCACGGGTTAATGATTTCTGTATTTATCAATACCCACACAAGAATAACAATTTCGAGCACAGATTCAATATACAACATATGCCAAGGAGTTACGATATTAAACAAAAATTAAAAATATTTCACAACATTATGAAATCTTTAAGACTAACTATTTTCTGCATACCTATACTAATATTTAAAGAAGAAGATTTTGTTTGTTTATTTGAATGTGTTACATCTTCAGAACTACTAGTCCTACCAAACTTTTTTAAAGATGCTGCTGGTAACATAAAGCGTCAACACCAGTACCACAAAAATAAAATACTAAATAGTAATAACGAAACTACTTAAGGTATTAAGTCCGCCATTAGCTGCCATTTTTTTTCCATTGGCGAAGTTTAAATAAATAAAAAAATAAACTCACCTTTCATATCAATACTCTGATTATACTTGAGCTGCACGATCCTATCGAAGGCAGCATCAACATCGTCCAGTGTAAACAGGTCAAACTCTGACACATTCCTGTGAGCCTGGTACAAGTCATACATGAACATCTGTCCCATCTTGTAAACTGGTAATGTTGCATATATGGGACAGTTGAGACCCAGCTTTCCCACAGCATATGGTAGGGCTCCAAGGTGGATAGGGTCCGAATGTGATATTAGAACTGCGTCTATTGTGTTTATGTGCCTAGAAGAGACAAGAGTCAATAAAATATTTATAATTTTATATTTTGTTTTGTTTACTTTTTTAAACACTGTACGCAACGTCATGCCTTTTATCCCCGAAGGGATATACAGAGGTGCATTACGGCACTTAAACCCGCTATACAATGTATACTATTTTAAGTCCTATGAAATAGGGGGTGAGCCTAAACAGTCCTTTTAAATGCATTGGGTTGTTACAGTGGCATAGTTAATCATAGATTATAGCTGGTATACACAAAGGGACTGTTGAAAAACAGAAAAGATTCGGGTATGTGTAGTCAAATGAAATATAGAAAACATAACCTCAAATTCCAACCTTTTAAGTTCTTTTATGAAGTCCATGTCGAAGTTCTCGTCCCACCCGCAGTCTAGGAGGAACTTAAATTCATCTATCTGCAGCACATAGCATGGTGGAGCCTCATTACCAGCCCCTGAGAGGCAGTGCAGCTTGATGATCGAAGTCATTTTGAAGCCGGCTGGATGAGCTTCTACTATGAGCTTCCCAACTCCCCGTTGTCAGGATATCTAATATATGCACATATCTTCTTTCATAACTGGTAGCAAACAGTCTATTATTTTTAAAATTATTTTAGTATAAATATTTTCGTTTCAAGAAAAGAGTTTACGCGGCGAGCACAGATTAAAAATATAGTCGTTCCATTTTTGACAGTTAAGCAATACAGATGCGTTCAAAATTTTTATTTTTTTATTCTTGATCAAACTGACAGTGCATCGCTCATCTTAATATTTCCTGGGGTTAAAAAGGGATCCCTATATTTTTCCACACTTCATTACTCAAGAGTTATGAGGAGTTTAATTAAGACATTGCGGTCATACACTCGGAGTCCAATCTCGGTGTAAATGTAATTTTGCATGTATATCGGCCGTGAAAAAAATAACAACATGAAAATGAAAATGCGGTTTAAAACAAGAGTAGGTATATTACTTATGTTCAGTTTAATCCTATTATGTTACCTGACCAAAGCATTTATACACACTTTAAATGCGAAACAAGACTAAATTAGTATTTACAAAATTATTACAACTAAACAGTACACATACACATCAAACATTAAATAAAATATGACATTATTTCTTTTTTGGAATTGGTTTTAAAATTATGGCGTCTTCGTTGATAAATGGTGGGAATAATAAAGCTCTTATTCTGTCCTTTATTGTGGTTTCATTCCCTGTTGCAGCTGTAGTATGTGATGGACCACTTTCATCTTTAGAAGAGTTACTTGGTTCCGCTAATTCTTTCGCCATTAAATTTATGTTAGATGCATTTGTATTTTCATCATCAATTATAGATGTGGAAACATCAAAACTTGCACTGGTTGTCTGCCCCGTCTGATCAGTATCACTTGAAATGTATTCGCTTATATTATAATCACTGACTGCACACGGGAGTCCGATTTTGGAGGAATCCATTTCACCTGGAGGACAAAATGGACACTTTATAAGTAACGCATGTTTATAATCATTAATAGTTTTATAATCACTGTTTGACTGAAAAGTATAATTGGATCCATTTTGTTCAAATTCACACGTTTTATAAGAACTTCTTGATAAATCATCACCTTTTTTACTGCGCGGCGTGTATAGGAGTTTATTCATATTATCAAGTCTAAATTGAATTACATTTCGATCGCTATGACTGTTACTGTAAATGTTGTCACTAGAAATTATGGGAATAGAATCTGTATGTACTGATTCCGATTTAATACTTTCGTTATTAGCAACATTCTCATCAGTATTTGAATTGATATTAGTATTTCCTTTATTACTTGTTTCACCTTCTTTAATATTGTTTTCTGTAGTGTTGTGTTCGTTTTTAATTGTATTCGATTCGTTTATGTTGGGTGTACGTGAAGGGTTGATTGTATCATCCACACAGTTTCGATTCTGGGACGAGTCATACAAAAGGCTGCCCTTAGAGTCATTACTTATAAACACTTTTGTTTCGGTTACTTTACGCTCACTCTGTATATTGGAGCTTTGTTTGTTAACCACTTCCTCAGTTTCGCAATCGCAATGGTCGGTTTGTGAAAATGTATTTTGAATAGCTGGTTTTGTTGACAAAACGGTTTCAAATGTTGACTCTAAACAACTTTTAATGAGATTAGAATAGTCTGATGCAATTTTTAATGATACATTTAAAATACTATTATTGTCAGTCTTGCGGTCCATACTTGGTAAATTTTGTGTTGTACTACCCGTAAGTCCAGATAGTTTAGCGGTGTCTGCTTGAATTTTTGAGACACTTCCAACTCCAGGACTCGTTGTTTCTCTAACAGGGTTGTGTTCTGTGTCATTGTTTTCCACAGTTTCGGATATTAAAAGATTAGTTTGAGCTTTTGATCTTTCCTCAATGAACGACTTTTTAGGATTACTTTTGTTATTATTTTCTGATACGGTGATGTTAATATCGTTTTGGATATCAGATATCTCTTCAATAACGATATGTTCTGATTGATTTTCTTCTATGGTCTTCGTCTTTGTGCCTTCGTCTATACAAGAGCCACTCTGTAAATTATGAATTTTCTTACCTATTTGTGCAGTTTCACGGGTATTTAATAATTCTATTTTAGGCTTATCCTTCAAATCTTTTAACTTCATTGACACAATAGATAGACTACGGTCATTTCGACTTGCCGAAGTGTCGTTCGCAGTTACAGGTTCTATTTCTGTAACAATATTATATTTTTTAACAGATTCACATTTTCTAATATTTTCTATTTTCGAACCGTTTTTTAAATGATCACCAAGGATATTTGTACTTGCTTTGGTAACAGAAAGGCCCGGTTCATTTTGCTTCATAGAAATAACTTCAGTCAAACAACGTTCAGACCGGCTCGTAGAAGACGGACGTCTTGAAATATTGCGCTGTTCTGGGTGCATTCCTTTATTTTCAATAGAATTTACTTGAGCGTTAGTTGCAGGTTCTCTATCAAGAGTAATTTTCTTAGCTTTTATGTCTGTTGTGTTGTCTCTTGCATCAACATTAGAAGATATCTTTGAAACTATATTATGTACTATTTTTGTCAATCCTGAATCTTCAGCATTTTTAAAAATGTTTGGAAAACTTTTTCTGGAGATTTTGTTTTCAAACTCTCTTTTTTGAGATGTACTTTGAGTTCCATTGAAACTATGTCTTGTACGAGACAATGTTGTTTCAACTTCATTGTGTTCACGTTCTTGATGTACTCTTACTGGAATATTTTGGACTGGGTTACCATTACCTGCGAATGTTGCATTAGCTCCTGAATCTGCAATACGACTGTCATCGCCCATATAAAATAGGCCATGAATCTTGGAATCACTTCGGTTCACAGACGTAGTTGGTCTTGTGGTAACATGACCATATTCATTTCTTTCAATATTTACTAAGTCTGTCTTGTAACAATCAATTTCATTAGATATTGAAGACTCTTTAGTAACACCTGGCGCGTATTCACTTCTTTTGACAAGTACTTTACCAGTTATGTTTGAATTACTTTTAGTATCATGTGTTTCTTTCTCCGTTGCATTTCGCGATGTTTCACTAATTTTAAGGGGAATGTCATTAACAGTTCGAGTGCTTCGTATAAGGGGTATAGCATCAATGTGTTCTACAGAAGCGTTAGTGTTTAGAGATAAAGCATCGAATTTCTTCTGGAACATCGAGTTTTTTATGATGTTCATCGTGTCTTCGAGATCCTTTCTCCGTTTGTTTTCTTCCTGATCAAAAACAAGGGAAATGCCTTTAGGTGAGGGTGTTTTGATACTACTTTGAGCTGCTCTGGTTGTTTCCATAACAATTAGGGGCCCGGTGACTTGTGTCGATTGTGTGGTGGAGGCTTTGTGGAGCATTCTAATGAACCGTTCATCGATCTTTGTTTCTGAAATGGGACAATGTGTCATTTTTAATTATTTTTTTCATGTTCAGTAAAAGCACGACCTATTCATTTTAAAGGGACTGTCGATTACAGAAATTCTCAGTGGTGAGTTTGAATTGTTATTACGATAATAGGCAAAGAATAACTACTATTATTAGTCATATACCTGACTCCAGACCTATATTGAATTGTAGTGCTCTAAAATACTTAATGAAAAAATGAACAAACGCACTAGTTGCCCTTATAATTTTCCCCTTTTCCCCTGGAATCCCATCATCAGATCCTGACCTGGTGCAAATGGGACCATATCGGGGTTACCTTTCAAACAAAAAAGAGTTTTTAAAATCGGTCTACAATCGGCAGATTAATCGTTAAACATAAAATAAAAAAATGCAAACATCCGAGCATATCACCTTCTTTTTTTAAGTCAATAATAATGGGCACAATGGGAAATACGGGCAAAATGATACTGGCTTTTTTTTGTAGGGGGAACATCATCCAATGACTTCTCCCATCTTGGGTGAAGCGAGAGGGAGTGTCAGACTCATACTGACTAAAAACCACCCCGTTCCTTCTCCTGCTTTGAGCCGGAGCCCTGTTAACCAGTTACGTCCACAGCCCCGAATTGGGCATCAGCCCTACTGGGCCCCATAATGTGGTGGTCTGGTTCTGATCGAGCGGTGAGCTACCCTTGCTTGCCGCAGACCCGCACATACTGGTAGACCCGACTCTCTCTCTACGGATACATACTCGTATGACGTCATATACTAACCATTAATCTTCTTGACAACATAGTTGAGGCCTAGGCAGACCATGAAGAAAGTCAACACTATAAATAGGTACACCCACCATTCCAACTCCAAAAGCTGAAAAGAAATACATAATTAGTATACATTTAATTATGTACCTACCACATAATACATAAGAAACATTTTCCTTTGAACGTGTTTTATTAATTAGTTAGCACGTTTATTTCAGATTTTAATTGTTATGTGTTTTCTATAGAAATTCTGTATGAATATGGCGTTCGGTACGGGTCTTTTATGGTGAACTGCGGTTGTTTCAACTAGCTTATTTGCAGGTCCTGTGATGTTGAGTAGAACAATAAATTGATTGAGGACATCATTACAATGTATTTACGTCACTATTTAAGTCAGGGGTTCCCAAGTCAAGGGTTCCTTTTTCTAGTCAACGACCACTCTTTTAGTTGAGTTGAGTTAAAAAAATAAACTATGTAACTATGTTATTGATGATTGGGTTTTATTTATTTATTAATTTAATCATCTTATTGCCTTAAGGCATTATCTAACAGTCAACCATAGGGTAGTGCAGAGAAATTAAGCGGATTGATGCTAGTGGTAGTTTTTGGCGCGGAGCAGAAAATAATTGTCCTACATATATTATACAACATGTATTATAACTAAATACTAAATAAAAATAGTAACTCCACCGAATTCCATTCACATTTTTTAAGAATTTACTAGAGTTCAAACAAAAAAAATCAGCCCAGTTTCTGCCACTGCTATTGGCCTTAATTATTATGTTATCGGCTTACTCACGTATTGTTTTGACGAGCAACTAACCTAGTTTCAAGCCATGCTAGAGGCTCATATTCATGAGCAGCATTCCGCCATTGGCCTTGCCTATAGTGCTCAACTAAACTCGATCTTCAGCTCTTCACATTCAACCACTACCAGCCATCTTACAGTTATCTTTCCTCTACCTAGCACTAGCTGCGTTCTGCTCAAGCACGCCTATGCATAACGGTAAAATGGGGTGAATAGAAACTCTGAATATTATTATTAGTTTGTTTTCATGTTTTTGGTTTTAATAGAGCATTTTTGGTTATAATAATGAATTAATAATAAATATTAAAATGGTGTAAACAGTTCTAAATTACGTGAAAACACAACAAAATGTTGTTCCTATTCACCCCTGATTTGTTTCTATTCACCCCGTTTTACGGTACGTCATAACTTTCGTGCGACATACTAAATTAATTATTATGTTATCACGTAACTGTTTGACGAGGAACTCGACTAGTTTCAAGCCATGCTATAGACTCATATTCATGAGCAGCATTCCGCGACACACGACGCGGCGACTGCGCGCTGTTACTGCTTCCTCGTCAAACAGTTACGTGAGTAAGCCGATAACATAATAATTAAAATACATACGTCAATTTAAAAAAGTAAGTAAGTATACTAACGCTCATTGTTTTCCGTATCGAATAATGAACAAAACTTTAATATTATTTATTCGAAGAAGCAATTTTTTCGCAATATATTTCTTGACATTCTTTTATGCCACGTCATATCTGTCACTTGGAAATTTTCTTAAAATGTCTTTTTGTGTTTTATTGAGGTTTTGTTACTTCTACTAATTTGATTAGGCTTAAACCTTATTTGTATTAATGCGATTTGTAAATAAATAAACAACATCTGTTAAATAATTTCCAGTAAACTTCGTTTCAAAAATCTTTAACTTCCTCTTTTTGAGGACGGGTTATTTATTTAAACCTGCTCCTTAGTGTAACAAACACTTTTCTGAAAACCGCATCGTAATCGGTTCCGCCAATCATGAGATAATCGCGAACAAACTTACATACATACAAACAAACAGGGCAGACTGAGAACCGCATTTTTTTAAACACACGAACGCCGTGGGTGTCACCGGTGACCGACGTTAGCGGAGGATTTGCCTTCAACAGTTTTCTATTGGCAGTCAAAGTCTTAAGTTGGTTAAAGATATCTTAAACTCCGTTCGTAAATTACAGAGGGTTAGCATGAACTACAGACACTGACGAAAAAAAAAATTGAAAATTGTAATATGGTAAGAACAAATAAAAGTAATAAACTCAAAATCATTTCTAGTGTAATAATACACACATACTAACAACAACTGTGTATTATTAATTATTAATAATACACTACCAGTACTATTAATTATTAATAGCACACATCAGACACACGTTAATTAAATTATAATTTACGTATTAACGTAAGCTGACTGTAACAAACTGCTTTAAATTGAAATAAGGCGTTTAGGAGCCACGTAACCAATAGTAATCTCTATGTAAGGGTTAGTTCAAACAAGAGGGGGAACTACTACGGGAACAGAATAATTATAGATACTATTAGGTCCACCTGATGGTAAGCATTTATCGTAGCTTTTTTATGGTAAATGAGCAGACAGATCACCTTATGGTAAGCAATCGCCGCCAATGGACACCCGAAACACCAGAAGCGTTACAAGGGTTGTTGGGAATTCGAGGATTGGGAAGCGAAATAATTGAAGGCCCAATTACACAACGAAATACAACGCAAGCGTTGTTTCACGTTAGTTTTCTGTGAAGCCGTGGTATCACTCCCGTCGAGCCGGCCCATTCGTGCCGAAGCATGGCTCTCTCACATTTAATAGCTTAAATACACGCGCATCGCCTGATGTTCACAAGTGCGTTGCAAACGAAACGCGGTAACATTACGTCGCTATTACGGTGGTAATTTGAAGATGGTACTATATTATTGGTGATGGTTTCTTACAATCAGCCAAAAGAAGTCCACAGCTGAATATAGCCCCCATATTTCTCTACGTCAAGCAACATCTCACCACAATGATTTCCTACGATTCGACAAATGGCTCGATACGATAATGTTGTCAGTCCACCTGGCGGGAGGCCTGCCCGTGCCCATTATGATCTACTTGAGCAGTTTTCTGGCCCACGGACTATCACTCCTCTAAGCTAAATTACTTTCAGAATTTAAAAGCCATGACGGTGAATCAGGTATTTTAGGACGTAAACATTTGAAAAACATCGTAACAATATCAAACACGGCATTGTGAACACCCCCTTAGTCGAATTTATCAGGGATTGTACGGTAACGAACGTATTTAGAGTAGAGACTGTTAAGAATCGTTAACAAGCAAAAGCGTGTGTTCTCGTATGTACTTATTGGTTTGAAATGTACTGTTGTGCGCGGTTGTACCGGCTGCTCGATATGTATTGTCAAAGGCGACCTTTGACGCAAGTTAGATGAATTGTGCTTGACTGTACCTTTGGTGTGTGTCCAGGTATATCTTTGGTCTAGAAGTGTGACCGTTTTTTTTTGAGAGGAGAAAATCATTCAATGACTTCTCCCGCCTAAGGCGAGGGCTTGGCAACTCTTACTGGCTAAAAACTACCCCGTTCCTACTTTTGCTCTTCGAGCAAAAGCCCCGGTAACCGGCTAGGCAGCTCCAGTAAGTATGACCATTGCCATGAGGATTTTGGTTCATTCAAGGGATAAGTCAAGTACGTACATTATCTGTATGTAGGTACTCGTATAGTTGGGTTATTACAAACGTGTGTATTATCATAAGTCATTTTTATCTGATCTCTCGCTCACACTTATGTAAGTTGTGCGGGATAGTCACATTTTTTAACATGTACTTTACAACTATAGTAGTAATGTGGTGTTTCGCTGATAGAAAGCAAGTTTTGGATGCAGTTTACTTCCAACTGGCCAATCATACATATGTATCTTTAGCTGAGATGGACGGTTTGATCCTGATATGATGACGATGGTGGGTAGTACCAGGATCACTTCTGAACATCACACTACGACATTTCAGAAGCACATCTCTTACGCGAAAATGTTTAAGTTTAATTGTGGGAGAGCCATGCTTCGGCACGAATGGGCCGGCTCGACCGGAGTGATACCACGGCCTCATCGTGTTGCGTTTCGTTTCGTTGTGTGAGTGAGGTTACCGGAGCCCAATTACCCCCCTTCTCAATCTTCCCAAGCCCCGATTCCCCAACAACCCTTAAATTCCTAATCGGCAACGCACTTGTAACGCCTCTGGTGTTTCGGGTGTCCATGGGCAGCGGCCATTGCTTACCATCAGGTGATCCGTGTGCTCGTTTACCATAAAATACGATAAAATAACAATGTTTATAAATAACATAAATTGTAGCGCAGCCGTCCAAAACACCAACCCGTATATTTTCCTTAGTTGAACGCCGATATCAAGGTGCTTAAGTTACATAATGTTACATGTATGCCGTTTTAAAAGCCTTACCAACTTCAAAGAACTTTGTTTTGCTTTTGCTTTCAATGGTAAAGACATCGGTTGATTGATCACACCTTCAATCGATCAACTGCGAAGTTTCTACTTGAAAATGTTGGAGAAAGGTCATTGGGCGGAATCCGACCCGGTCGCGGACACGAATGAAAATGATATCAAATGAAAGAGTATAAATTTACTTAAGATTAGGTATGATTATTATTTTTTTAATCCATGGGACAAAAAAGTTAGAACCAAAAATAGACGAAATTAAGTTGCAACTTTGACATACTTCCCAAATCGATTAATGAAGCTGAAAATTGGCATAGATGTTAACAACATGATTATAAACAAAATGTCAAAAATCCCCATCGATTCAACTTTTACCAAATGAAATATTCAAGGTCAAAAGGTCAAAATTACGGTTTTTTCTATTTTTCTCGAAAAGGGCAAGTTTTATCGTACTAATATGTTCAATAGAGTTGTAGATCATACAATTTTTTACAAAAATGGTTCATCACTTTTACCCTTACGACTTTCCATTCGTGAGATATCGCGGTTTTAATGAAATAAAACGTATTTTATATAATACTCGCGAGGTTTTACTGCTGCTCGGCTCCTATTAATTGTAGGTAGCATGATGTTTTATAGCTTATAGCATAATTCGATAAATGGACTAATTAACAAAAAAAAAACTATTCGATTCGGACTACTAGTTCTGGAGATTAGCGTGTTCTATAAATTGTTCAGCTTAAAATATTAGTACTACTTTTCCGCAGTTTCAATCGATGCTGGCCTTCTATTAAGCATAGCCTAATGTTTCATTAATTATAACCTACCTCAATAATTAATGGACTATCAAACAAAAAAGGAATAATTCGATTCGATGTTGTAGTTCTGGAGGTTTGCGCGTTCAAAGATACAAACTCTTTAGCTTATATATTAAGTTACTAAGTATTCCGGCGCTGTTTCAATCGCTCTGCTCAGTACTTGTAGACCATTATTATATTGTGCTGAATAATCCATTTATCCAGGAAGCTTATAGGCTATAAAATATCACGCTATGATGATATACTAGGAGCCGAGCAGCGAGTAAAACCGCGGGAGTGGTACTTACGCGCTAATCTCCAGAACTAATACTGCGATTTTTTTTTGGTTTTGGATAGTCTACTTATCGAGGAAGGTTAAGCTATAAAATATTACACGACGGTCAACAGGGGCCGAGCAGCGGATGAGACCAAGCAGGAGTTTTACTATTATTTGAAGCTGAAGAGTTTGTTTGAACGCACTAATGTCTAGAACTACGGGTTCACACCAAATTATTATTTTGTGTTGAATAAGTCCATGTATCGAGAAAGGCTATACGCTATAAAACATCTCGCTACAATTCATAGAAGTTGAGTAGCAGATAAAACTGTGCGGAAGTAGTACTAATATTTAAAGCAGAAGAATTTGTTTGAACACGCTAATCTCAAGAACTATTGACCTGCATCGAATTATTCTTTTTGTGTTAAATAGTCCATTTATTGACTACAATCAATAGGAGCAGGTAAAATCGCGCAGGAGATAGCGAGTCAAACTCATTGAGTTATGTAAACTATGATTTATTTATTTAAAACCGTGATATCTCACGAATGAAAAGTCGTAAGACTAAAAATGATAAACTATTTTTATAGAAAATTTTATGATCTACAACTATGTCGAACATATTTTAATGATAGAACTTACCGTTTTCGAGAAAAATGAAAAAAACCATAATTTTGACCTTTTAACCTTGAATATTTTTTTTACCAAAAGTGAGATCGATGGGGATTTTTGACATTTTGTTTATAATGGTGCACTTAACGTCTATGCTATTTTTCAGCTCTATGCGAATTATGTTAAGGATATTAATCACACCAAATAAATAATTATGTAAAAGTTTATTTTTCTCCACTCTCCCACATCCCACAAGAAAGCGACCCTTACCATGATAAACTAGACACATTTTATTCATATATCCTGATAATTTCATTTCTGTCCGCCGTGGGTTTTTTTCCCATACATTTTGCCCATTGACCTTTGTATAGGTGTGCAAGAACATACAGAGGTTTGGTTTTAATTCATTGTATTGAAGTGTTAGTGAAAGTAATAGGGATGATGACTGGGTCAAAAATAAATTATTACAACTTTCAAAACAATAAAATATTCAAAAATAATCACACTCTCATTCATAAATTTGATGAGCTACTTAATTTTCGATTTTATTCTAGCAAAATTTCTAGGAATAAGTCTGCTATTTGACGTAAAAATCTGATGACGTCATAATATAGTATTTCATACAAAGTTAGAAACTAGCCTATTGAAGTGGTTTTATGTGTTCTATTTTTTTTCCGAGAATTATAACCCAGGTCTATTCAAGGTCAGAGTAAATAGGTACTTTCTAAGTCTGTGTGCTCCATCTTCGGCCACATCTTCGCTTCGCCGTCTTGGCAGTAAACGGGTTGGTAGGCGAAAGCAGACTTACCAACGTTAAAAAAAAATGTGTGTACCTACTATTTTTTTTTGTGGTGATAAATAGGTAAAGCTAGGGTTACACTAGGGGATCAGTGTCCCCCTCAGGGAAGACGGTAGCACATTGGTCACGTGCTACCGTGTAACTTGCACAGCGAGGCTTATGGGAGATATACGTCTCCTTCGGGATGTGCCGTAACAGGCGTTGCACCATCATAGGGTCCGGAGCAGGTCCAATTAGAGGTAAAAATCCCATACTCCCCAGTCTTTCTCCCCAAAAAGCAAGGCGCTTTCTGAAGGTTTCCCCCGTCATCAAAAAAAAGGGGGACAAGTGTCCTACGACATGTCAAGTAAAATTTTGCCTTTATGGCGACAATGCGCGACTCATGTCCGTAGCGAGATCATGTCGCGCGATGTTGCCAAACATGTTGACCAAAGTCTGGCAACGTCGCTCTACTTTTGTCCCTCGAATTGTATCGTTGGCTTTATTATAACGATTAACGTTGCTTCAATAGTTCGGTTAGGTCGCTGAAGGGGGCGTAGTTGAGCCTGTTGTGTTGACAGTTGTTGATGTGTTATGGACATGGCCGACGACACGAAATCGTGTATTGATTCCAATTCATAATCAAAACTGAAATCGCGTCGCGACATACAATATGAAAGCATGTAAGGACTGATTTTTGTATCTACAGATAAATAAGAGACTAGACAACTTTAAAGGTTACTTTTCTATCTATCTGGAGCTGCAGACTACCTAGCAAATTTACCGGGGCTCCGGCTCGAAGGGCAGAAGTAGGAACGGGATGGTTTTTAGTTAGTAAGAGTCTGACATTCCCTCTCGCCTAGCCCAAGGCGGGAGAAGTAATTGGATGATATTCCCCTGTTAAAAAAGGCTACTTTTTTGTCTAACCACGCGTGTAAACAGCTGGTGTACATACATATCTATAGCTGGTTACATATTATATAAGTAGGTACATAGTTCAATGTTAGCTAAAAGCACTTAGCATAAATACATTGTGATATAAGTGCTTGCATTGAAAACATATTAAAGTAATTGGAAATATGTAAAGTAGGTGAGATCGGTATTCTATTATTATAATATTTTAAGTTAAAAGTATGAGATGAGATGAGACTTTTCTTTTTATAAAACACAAGTAGATAGGTGCGATCAATATGGCGTTTTTAGGTATTAAATAAGCCATTAGTAAAATAATTTTGAATGATGGCCACATCGAACTAGTGGTCATAAATGCATCTGCAGAGTAAAGGGGTCTCGGGTTCAAGTCCCAGGTCTGGTAAAAAGTTATTAGGATGTTTAAATTTTTCATAGTTTCTCTACTGTGGTCAACAGTGACCGACGTTAGCGGAGTATTTGCCTTCAACAGTTTTCTATTGGCAGTCAAAGACTTAATAACACCAAATACACAACATAACAATATACACCATAGCAACTACTAACTAACCTGTTAGGTATTCGAAGCATCGCAGGTCACTACGTTAGGCGTTGCACACACGACCGGAATAGTGGGCGAGACTGAACGCGTCAGAATGTCTCGTTTGTCACATGCCTACCGTGTGTGCCCTGGCTAATCGATTACCACTAACAAATAACTAAATACTAGCTAGATTGTTGAGGAGCCTGGCTAGATTAGTTAAAGGGCTATTTTGGAGTATTGATTAAGTTTGGTTATTCATAATATGTTTCTAAAGCATAATTTTACTCTGTTTTGAATACATACTAAACTTAAAAGTTTTATCATATTCGGCCACAGAGAGAATCACTGTTGAACTTAGGCCTCACAACATTACTCCCAGATCGATTGGTTGAAAACAAATTGCATTTGCGACTTTCTAAAATCGCAGACGCAATTCGTTGATTGATTCGAAAATCTTTTTATTATAATTTTGGTGAGACATATTAAATTAATTATTATGTATAGGCTAACAGCGGCTAAGGGCTTTTCGAAAATCGAACTGAAATTAGCATTAGATACGTTTGGCTTGGAAGGTAAAAGAAACATTCCAATAAGATTACTGACGAAAACTTTAACACCTCTGCTTATCCCTTCAAGACACAAAACCATCTTCAACTGAGCTTTTAAACATGAAGATGCCATATGGCACGTTTAGAAGTCCAACATACACAGAAAACACAAAGTCATAACTATATTCGGGTTCTATCAACTCCCAATTCGTATAAAGATATATGCAGGCAATATCACCGTGGAAGCGGGTAGGGGGCGCGCGCATAGTCCACGGCCCAAATTAACCAATATTGACGACGCAGCCGCGCTACGGAGCCACGTGCTCACGATACCGCTACGAGCTACGAAAGTGCTACGAGCTACGAAATAATTGTATTTTGATATAAGTTTTTAAACATGGTCATTAACACTAACATTAGAACTTATGACGGATGAACCGTGATCATGGCGCTTGCAACAGTGCCGAAATATCGGAAACTCGTAGACAGAAATAAACATGGTAAATATCCCGTCTTTAGTTCTATTCTATTTTGCATTTTTAAGATTATAATAAGTAATAGATCTTGGGAAGACATTGTTTTAAATAAGTTTATTATATTACCAATTAAGATTAGTTTGAGTTTTTATTTGGAATCAAATCATAATAAAAACACTTAGTAGTTTCATGGCATAATTTTTGGATTAATGTCACCGATTATTTCAAAATGTTTCAAATGTGAATACCATATTAAAAATAAGTAAGTGAATATGCCAAAACATCCAATTGACTCAATACATTCGTAGCTCAGTGGTTCCCAAACTAAGCACGGAGAACTCAACGGGAACTTCGGGCGCTGCGTTGTTGGTAACTTATTCCATCGGTTGCATATCACTCTATTAAAATACGACAACAACCGGCCTGCTGTTGGATTATTTATCAATCCGTTCTCCGTATTAGTTCCTTAAACTTTCGCCAATGACAGCTGTCAAATCTGACAGATGTCAGAATAACAACTGTTTACATAGAATATGCTTATTTACCACTTAACACTGGCAGAATAGTTGATAACTTTGTATTGGAGACTCGGTTGCCATCACAAATAGTTATATATTTTTTGTCTCATGTTGAATCATTAGTAATTTGTGTATAAATAATTTTGATCTGAACGTGAAAGCACAAAAATATTAAATGCAAAATGTCCGTTACTCGTATATGTTAAAATGGGCCATTAATCGTTTAAGCTTGCGAAATACAGGCCATTCTAGTTTATAATATAAAAGGTTCAGAACTAAAACTCTGAAATTAATTCCACTTAAAACTTAGTTGCTGGTTACCTGGGCCATACATAACTTTGATATTAGTGAAATGGAGTGCCTCACCTAGGAAGCGAGGGTAAACACACCAGACTAATTCCGAGAACTTCTGACTCATTACTGGGAGACAAAGAGCTATGCATAAAGAACGTAAAGCAAGAAAGTTCGGTGACGAATGTTTCCAACAGTCGCCATTTTAAATTGACCCTTCAGCTAGATAACATTTCCACCGCCACCGTCGTAATTTTGATCAGCAAAGCGAGGGTAGGGAGGTCGGCTTACTGTGGCAGGTTTTGCCTGCTCAGCACGTGGGAGGAACGCAAATGCAGCGCGCCGCGTTCGCAATCAAGGTAAATGTTGCCAGGTGCGTTGGCGGCGGCGGCCCGCGAATTTATAACGGCAACACTGACAACTTGATTTATACGCGGCAAACATTTTCGCGGTATACCAATTGTGAGGTATTCCGTTACACGCCCGGTTGCGTTCTAGATGGGCAACTATTTTTCACGTTTTATTGGTTTTCGTTCGCGAATATATTTTATTGACGTGTAGTTTTTTTTTTCAGGTATCGCTTGTCCGTCCTCTGAATTTAGATATGTGTGTGTACAAGGAATGGCAACGTTTCTATCAAGCCTACGTGTATTGTGAAATAAGTTTAATTGAATAAGTTTGGGGTCGCGTTGTATCAGGAACTTAGGATCACTTTTCAGCAGTTGTGTTATTATATCCATGTTGTAAAGCTAAAGATATTGTCATGAGTTAACAAAACGATCCAAAATCACAATCAGGCTATTTCGATACTAGGGCTTTATGGCTCCCTGGCCCAATAGTTAGTACTCTAAGGGCGCTTTTATACAAGAGATGTGCTATGTAGCTATGCTACAATGATGTAATAACTAAGCTCTGAAACATTGTGACCGTTTCCACCAGTGCTAAACTATGTGTAACAATGAATACGATTGATAGGAGCCAACGCATCCATAGCACATCTTTGGTGGAAAAGCAACCTAAGGCTCCCTGTCCACCAAATATTACAAATAGTCCAAGAAATTAACCAATAGGTTTTTTTTTGGGCGAGGCGGGAGGGAGTGTCAGACTATAACTGACAAACAACCACCCCGTTTTTACTTCTGCCCTTCGAGCTAGATCCCCGGTAACCCCGCTAGGTAGTCAGCAGCTCCGGAAAACAATAAGTTTGCACAAAATCTGATCAGTAAAGATCGGAGATTTTGTGCAATCCTATTGCTTTTTTTTAATTTAGTTATTTATCATAAAAAACTATTCCGTTTGATGGCGCTCATTATATAATTTTATTACATAAAATAAAAATAAACAATCATATTTAATATTTCTCCGTTTCTCCGCTCCACTGCGTAGACAGGCAGCCTAACCCAAAAGACACATCAATCTAAACCTAGTACAATCCACCAAACCTAGCCTAAGCTTTATTACACTACTGAAACAAATGACAAAAACGAATCGCTTCGAAAGTAGAACTATCCCTTCAGAAATATACCTCTAGGACTGAAGTATGACAGAGACTAATGACTTATAAGGAGACATACTTAATATTTTACAATAGTTTAGACGTTGTAATAGATGGGGAGCTTGGGATCGACGTTTAAACAATCATTCGTTTTAATTTGTCTTGAGCATGTTGTGGCAAGATAGATAGTTTGTTTGTTCAGTTTCCGATGCAATCTTAAAGATTCTGTGTGTTTTTGTGTGAATGCTATTATGTTTTTGTTTGTTTTTTTTTTTGTTGGGAATTAGTCTCGACGTTTTTACATCGTGTGGACCAGTGGAGATGGTATACCTACTGCGTTAAGTGTTTGGTCTCAATGCGTGTTGGCGTTTTCAAACTTATAATTAGAAATTTATAAGCCCAGATTTCTACACGATGTTTTCCTTCACCGTGAGTCAGTGGTGTCTTAATAATCTTAGAAAGTACATATAACTTGGAAAAAGTCACATTGGTACTTGTCGTTGGTAGGTTTCGAACCCGTTTGAGAAGCGGCGGCGTCTTAAACCTTTCTATTCTTTATTTCTATTCTTGGTTTTTTGAATCTTCTGGTTTTGATCCTATTGGGCGCAGAGTTTCGTCTACTCCTATCGTAGTAAATGCGATCGATTACTTAACATTACGGGGAACTACAAGTTTGATTTCAAATTCTCAAACACAGACAAAATGTAGAAAGATTTTAGGAGCACGTTCTAGACTTTAGAATCTAAATCATTTGACAGCTAATAACACTACAAATTATATTTAAAAACAAAGAGCAAAAATGTAAAATATATTTGCAATGCCAAGTACATAAATATATAGACCACATTAACGCCCCAAATGGAAATAATTCAATTAACAAAATTATCCATTACGGCTACACCTGTAGGTATTCGAGTATTATTGGTTGCGTAAAAACAATTCTCTCTCTCTCGTACGTACGTACGTCGGTAAAAATAACATTACGTAATTTGTAACGAGAAGGCACTTCATAAAATTGGTTCGTTACAGAGCGTTGCGTAATGAGACGTGTAGCAATCTGAAAAATGTATGATAATACTCTAAGAGATAAGGCTGCGGCTTGAACGTGAGCAATTATTGTTAAGATTGTAATCTTTGGTAAACTGCAGTGGGTAGGAACATTTTCTTTGTTTAAAGTTAAGATCATTCTTAGAGTGCTTTTCCACCAGGGATGTGCTATGCTACATTGCTATCGATGCGTTTTGTTTCCAACAATCATATTCATTGGTACATATAGCTTAGCACTGGTGGAAACGGACGCAGCGCGTCGCGTTCTCCGCGCGTCTCAAAGATACATCAGATCACCACAGATGGGGTCCAGTAGGGTTAATGCCTGATCCGGAGCTGCGGACTACCTAGCGGGTATACTGGGGCTCCAGCTCCAAGAACAGGAACCGGAACAGGGTAGTCTTCAGTCAATAAGAGTCTGAGACTCCCTCTCACCTCGCCCAAGGCGGGAGAAGTCATTGGATGATTTACCCCGAAAAATATTTCCACGTCGAACTGTGTATTATATTGTGTACAGTTTGTTTATTTATTCTTTTTCTAGCACAGGTAGACTGGACTACAGAACTCTAAGCACACACATACCATATATATTTATTTATTTTGGGATTATTGAAGGAGATGGCGGGATGAACTCGATGCCTATGAAAAGGATTGGCCACAGAAAGCTCTACAAAGAGACGAGTGGAAGGAGGGTAGGGAGGCCTTTGCCCTGCAATGGGACGACCATGGCTGAAAAATTTTTAACGTTGATAAGTCTGCGTTTGACCACCAACCCGCTTACTACCAAAACGGCGAAGCGAAGATGTGGTTGAGGATGGAGCACACAGACTTAGAAAGTACCTATTTACTCTGACCTTGAAAAGACACGGATAATGTTATTTTATTTATTTATTTGAAGGTGAATCAACAGCTACATTATACAAATTTAACCAACAAGTACCAGGCGTACATAGATTACAGGGAGCGGAACCTGCGGCAGGCGAACTTTTGTTTTCACCTCCCTGACTTAATCTTGTAGAAGATTTGCTAAACGAGTTTGACTTGGCAGTAGTTAGGCAGACTGTTACTGCTGCATACTCACGTGTACTGCAATTAATTGAAACTAACATGGAATTAGGGTTGTATGCTTTCGAGACTACTGCTGTGAGTTTTGGAGACGTTTAAACTTATGTAAGTTTAATATTGCAGTGTGATTTGTCCTGATGTGACTTGAAACTGCACTTGGGAGCAAAGAAATGGTGCCACTAACGTAGCCGTGTTTTCAGTTCTTGATAAATATTTTCTGTAACAAGTATTTTATTAATTGGTAACGTAAAAAAGACACTTTTATTGAATTTTGAATGAGATCGCTACTTATGATTTCATCAAATTGCGTCAGATAGTATACTTATATTTAAAAAAATAGCAAGAAAAATAAAAAATTTAGTATATCGTCAAATTAATTAATAAAAGTACGAATATTATGGAAGATTTTATTGTATTGATATATTAAAACACGTCTTTAGCAGCGCAAAATCTGCAATAATCATTATTAAAAAAACATAGACCATATACATTGATCAGTTTCAGCAGAGACAATAATGATTGACTATAAATAAAAAAACTATTTTGTTACGAACATCAAATTATACTAAATTAATTATTATGTCATCGGCTTACTCACGTAACTGTTTGACGAGGAACTCGACTAGTTTCAAGCCATGCTAGAGGCTTATATTTATGAGCAGCATTCCGCGACACATAAAATTGAGTAAGCCGATAACATAATAATTAATTTAGTAAGTCTCACGAAAGTTATAATAAAATTATCAATCATACTAATTTATTTTTGACCTAGGAATCTACCCAATTGTGTACATAGCCTAACAATGTTAGTGTTATATTCGCGTTCACTTCGATTAATTGAAAATTGTATACAACTTCAGTTTATTTGATCGGATATGTATATGTTTTTATAGTTTTGTGTGGTTTTGGAACGTCTACAGTTATTTGAGGAGAAGTTTGTCAGTTTCAAAGCATTTTTCTAGGAGTTTTTATTTCGACTGAGGCATGAAAAAATACAGAATATATCTAATGTATATCATGTTTGTTTTAGCATGCAGGACTTTACAAGTACAGTATTGCAATATACACGGTGTAACAAAAAGGGGGTATACATATCAAGTGCACGGTTTCTAGATAACATAACAAATGATACGGGAAGGGTTTTTTAAACTCATGTTTTCATGGAACGAAGTTTAGATCTTTTCCCATTTATTTTTTATTTTTCATGCGAATTAAAATTAGGTAGATAGGTACTAGGCGATCAAATTTACGTATATGACCCCTGTAGTGTTGTGACACGTTTGTATGATTTATAAAATCAAGAACCATGCGACTCCAAATATTTGGTACCAATTTTTTTAAACGTATTTTAAGCTGAATCTTTGTGTAAAGATTCTATTCAACCTGTAATCTTCAGTGCTTCTTGATGTATATGTGTATTTTGTTACACGCTGTATAAATAATATTATGATTTTGATATGGCTCGACCACTCAACCAACGAAGCAGGCATTTCGAGACAATATTCTATTATTACCATATTTCTTTTTCCAGAAACGATTCTTCGAATCCATCCATTTTACAAGAGAAATAAACAAAATGATTAGTCATAATGTGATTGTTACAAAAGTAATAGCCGTTAGAGTAACAGGGCGGAGGTGTTGTCGTTAAACCGTGGTTTTCATTTAAGGTTTTTAATTAGAGACGTTTCAAAGAAACGCGCCGTTAATCCAGTGTTCCAGGAAAATTAAAGGGGTCCCCCGAAGATGTTGTTTTAGTAGAGAGTGCAAGCTATGGAGTTGTTCTTCGGCTTTAGTTTGAGTTAAAAATCTGAATGCTATTTTTCTTGGTTGACTGGAGTGTTGAACTCTGGTGAAGTGAAAAGTGAATGAAATCTATGGTTACAAGGAGTTTGATTTTGTGTATAGATTCTATATTGTAACATAACAGAAGTATAAAAAACTGAAGGTACATACCGTACATAATTCCATTTGATCCTTGTTTTTGAGGAGGGCAAATCATTCAATGACTTCTTACGCCTTAGGCGAGGCGAGAGGGAGTGTCAGACTCTTACTGACTTAGAACCACCCCGTTCCTACTCCTGTTGTTCAAGCCGGGATCTCGGTGATCCCGGTAGGTAGTCCGCAGCTCCGGACCATTTGATCCACTTGCGATCGGAATTGTGCATGCAGTATGCTTCCGACTGCATTTTTTCATGAACTAATTTGTTCATATGCATTTATGTAAATAAAAGTAAGTGTTTACAATTTTAGTACATATGCGTTCTTATTCTTGTTCATTGCAGTAACACAGATCATTCCACAAACCTTGTCACTTCTAGGCACCCAACTTCAACGTTACAGCTGACAAAATTACAAATTAATAAGAATCACCTAACGACAGTCACCGTTTCTTTTCCCAAGGGGGAGGAAAACGCCTTTTTTTCAACTTTTCGACAAAGAACTTGCTACTAACTTGTGATTTTACTTGTCACAATTAAGTTTTACGAGTGCTTCAGTGTCGGTGAATTATCACAGCCAAGTTCTTTCGAGGATTTATGTTAAGAATGATATTGTTATTAGACGGACATCTTGGGTTCCTCAAGTGGGCGATACTTAAGGCGAATTTTATGGAGTTTCTAGATGTAAAAAGTGTCGTTCAATGTTCTCATGGTAATAATTATTGGTGATCCTATCATAGTTTATAGAAATTATATGTTACATAGTTATTGAAATTTTGTCTAAAGTGTGGTTTTGATTATGGAAATGGAATTGACCATACTGATTGTTGCACGCAATGCAAAAGGAAAAAAATGAGTAACGAAAAGAGTTTCTTGCTCGTTCTTCTCCATTCGAAGTTACATTTTGGAAAGAGCACCTAGCTTCACTGACGGAGAGACTGACAGACTTTACTTACTTACTTTAAGTACATATTTATGGTTTAATTGGAATAAATGATTTGACTTTGTAAATTATAAAACTCAGTCACAATCTAACAGATGCAAAGTAGAACCAATACTACTTAATTAAAAACCTCACAGAAAAAGGGTTAACAGCAATGTTTAACTACAAATTTTCACACCCTCAAATAATATTTTACATCAATATTAATCGAGATACCATCAGGGGCATTAAAGGCATTACTTACCCACGGATTCCTATAGAAATGTGTGAGGGCTCGTTCTCTGTCCGATATTGTACGAATTGTCGGAATCACGCGCGGAATATAAAGGAAAACATTCGGATGGGCTGGAATACTAATGTTGGAACATAATAGACTGTTAGGCCCGTCGGCTACTGAGGTGAAGGGAACGGTTGGGAGTTTTTTTGTATTCGATTTTTTTTTGGGAGTTGCACTTAACGTGATAAGGTTTTGTGTTTTCGTTGTTGTAGTCGGTTGTTTTTAGACTCTGATTTTATAATTAACTAGCTTTTTTACGCTGCTTCGCTCGCTTTAAGAAGTATTATTATTAATGGTATTTATGAAAATTCTTTCTTAAGGGATGCCTACGTCTTAGTAGCTTTATGCATGCAAAGTATCAGGCCGATTGGTTTAATACTGACAAAGTTTCATATGGTTCTTTATTTTACATTCACGACGCAACCATTTTTTTTATTCACGACACGACACACGACAGTGAGTGTTGGACAGGCTAATTATACCGTTTTGACTACAAGAATCCGCAGATGGAAATCTAGTAAATCAAAACATAATTAAAACTAATAATCTTTCATAAAATAAAACTAAAAAAAGCGAATCTTCTTACGATTCCTCTATCCCTGTGCGTTACCCCCATAATCGCTTAGTGAATGCAATTTTGCCAGTGTAACATAATACGGGCATATAATGTAGGTACTTAGCCCTAGTTACCTCAACCAACGAGATTGCCTCGAGTCTGCTAAAACGAATAAAAGGTAAATAGAATTTGTTATAACCTGATGTTCGTAGAAACTGTACAGGCTAGACTATGAAGGGAGAAAATTGTTTAATGGTTACACGTTTTATGTTAGTTTTTCTAGAATTTTCTTTTTTTTTTGAGGGGTAAAATCATCCACTGACTTCTCCCACCTTGGGCGAAGCGGGAGAGAGTGTCAGACTCTTACTGACTAAAAACCACCCCGTTCCTACTCCTAGAATTTTCTAAGAGTTTAATCTTATTGAACTTAGGTAAGGTTGATAAATGAGCTGGTAAAACTTGTGAGGAGCCAATTAATAATAATATTTTCAGGGAGGTTATGTTTATCAGATATTTTAGTATGATCATAGTGATGTATCATTTGAATCTGTTTATTTACAATTTTATTAGGTAGCCTTTTTTTGAGGAGGGTAAATCATCCGATGTCAGATCATGTCAGATTCTTACTGACTAAAAACTACCCCGTTCCTACTCCTACTTTCCGAATTGGAGCCTAGGTAACATGCTAAGTAGTCTGCTAGGTACGCTTAGTACTTTTGTAAATCAACCATGAACCATGCCAAAATTACAAGTAAACACAACTCAACAAAATATAATATATATCTACATACATAAATAGGTATGGACGAGTGTGTGCAGTTATCAAAATGATTTCCATTGAGCTTGCAATGCGGGCCTATCGGCACTAATGGATAATCCATTGAAAACCGTTTTTATCACACGTACGGAACCCGAAAATATTCTCTATCATTAACAATGGTGGACAAATGGATGGCATAACGGATAAATGGTCACGCGTGGCATAAGTATCGACTTTGTGTCCACTCGGGAGACCAGCGGTTGGGTGTTTGACGCGGATTTTTTTTTTCTTTAAAAAAAACGTTGCCCCGCACTAGGATTTTCTCCTGTGTCGTGGGTGCGTTTACAAACATACAAGTTCACATACACATGACACCCAGACCCGAAACAACAATTTGTGGATCACACAAAGAGTTGCTCCGTGCGGGAATCGAACCCGCTACCCGTTGCGCGGCAGCCAGTTGCCCAGCCACCGCACCAACCGTGCAGTCTTAATTGTATTGGTCGTTGTTGGGCTTGTTGAGGTTTTTATTACTGTGTCTTGTGTTTACTCCTTATTATTGGATGTATAACACAGCTGGTGAAAAGATGTTACATTGTATGTAATTTATATATGTATAAAAATCAATTGTTGTTCTCTCTTGTCTCGTTAAACTCGAGAAGTAGCTATTCCCCGAGCGCTAGTAGCCACTACCCATAGACGGCTCAGCTGATTGAGTTGAGCAAGCTTAAAACGTAGCAAAATTCGAGAAGTAGCTGCTCCTCGATGGTTAGTAGCCACTACCCATAGACAGCTCAGCTGATTGAGTTGAGCAAGCTTAAAACGTAGCAAAAGTGCTACGAACTTCGTAGCAATTTTTTGTAGCTGTGTTCGTAGCAGCCACAGCTTAATTGTATTATTTTATTCTATTTAAAATAACAAGGGAACATAAATAACTAAATCGGAACCTCATAGACTTAAATGAACATGGTAAATATCCCGTCTTAAGTTCTAATGTTAATAACTTAATGGCCTATTACCAAGTAAAATAATCTTATTTTTAGTGTGAAATGCTCCTAGCTACGATTTATCGACAATCTTGTAACCATAAAAATCTCAACAGCAAACAAATAAAACACAGATCAAAACACTATTTAAAGAAGAAACAAAGGAACATCTATCTATAAAGAAATATGGCAAAGCCGTTAAGTTATGGACGGTGGGAGAGTCCGTATTTTCCGGGTGGTGTGGTCACCGAGTCCGTGTGGCGTGGTCAGTTCAATGAGACGGAAACTATAATGACCCGCAGTCCACAAACAAATGGTGTTTTTATGCGGTCCTGGGTCCACGCTAGTCGTGTTACTACCGTCATTATTGGTTTGACGAATATGCCTTGTCAGTTTTGTGAATTACGCGCTTTAGTTCTGGATTTTTGGGCGTTTCTTCAAGGATTCTTTTGGCATAGATTTTTTGATGTAGTTTGGGGTGATTTAGAGGCTTTTTTTATGAGGGGGGAAAATCATCCAATGACTTCTCCGCCTTGGGCGAGGTGAGAGGGAGTGTCAGACTCTTACTGACTAAAAACCACCCCGTTCCTTCTCCTGCTTTTCGAGCCGGAGTGATTTAGAGTCTAGTGTGGCAAAAAACTCAAAATGATTACAAATTATAAAGAAACCTTCCTCAGCCTTTGTTTCTTTACAAGATTAGAAGGCCAGACATAAAACTAATTACGATTCCGTAGCCCCAAGACTTCACCCTCATTACGAAAGCCCCCGTAAATAAACACAAAAATCTGGCAACACCAAAGTAAACATCCTCGGCAAGTCCGCCATAAAAAAGTTTAAAGAGTGTGAAACATAAATTTTAAATTACCGTAATGTATTCCAGCAACCGCCATTTTTGCGGAGAGGGGCCGCGCTCCGCAATTAGGTACGCCTCGTTAAACACGAGATCAAGACCTAATGAGCCACGTGTATGGTTTAGTGCACTCACAGGATCAAAAATTATAATCCTGCAACACCAACATAAATTGAACCCTACCCACATTTCACCCGAAACAAACGACAGACCACAAATAACTGGATGCGCTAACCACGATGACAGTCGGTTGACGTTTGACGCTCTGTGAATGACACGATAAATTCCCAGCTATCTATATTGCAAACTCATCGTTATCTTCGTCCCGTAAGGTGCAATTTCCATTACTAGATACCAGAATATGTACTAAAGATAAACGCGGATAATATTTTAAAAGTTTTCCAACATTTCTCGTTGTGTGGGAACGTGCGTAATGTTACGTCAATAACAATTTATTTTAGACGTTACAAGTTTAGGAATTGGAATCAAATTGGCTTTAGCGTAAGAGAGTGCTGGTAATGGTTTCAAATACAATGGAAAGGACTGTTCATTGTGAGGTAGGTAAGTCAGAACTACACTTGAGAAAAGGTACTAAATGGATCCGGTAAGTACCTGCCCGCACCTAATACATTGTACTCTTTGGGAAAACCTTTTCGGTCTACTGAACTGTAAATTCGTTTAACAAAATAAATGTAATTAATGCGGAATCTGCAAATGATTATTGTTTTATTAATTGTAATTTCATTCTAGTGAAACACTGAGCCAGATGATTAAGATTAAATTAATCTCGGTCGTTTTGCGTAATTCGGTTATTGACAAACATAACTTTTTGGTTTGTAGTAAATTATTTCAATAACTTTTAAAAAAGGTACTTTTTAAATAATAAATCCTGCATATTGTATCGACTATCAGACTAAAATACAGGCTGAAAACAATTTCTAAATTTAAATAAGCGTTCCATTCCTGTTCTCTCACGTTCAAATTAAACAGGCCCGTCATTCTTTTTTCAAACGCCATATTTTTATGGCGGCCATATTAAATTCGCAGATTACAAAGAATAAAAAAGGAAATAAACGTCAAGTGCGAGCCTTTAAGAGTGTGTATGGCGCGAAATGTGACTCAGGCTTGGGCTTCTAAGTTTTCGGCATGATGACATGAGAATAAGAAATTCAAGTATAAAAATACGCTAATCTTATTATAAATATGGTACAAAACTGAATTAATTATTTTTATATTTTTTCTCAGAAGAAAAAAATATGAAATGACTGGTTGATTAAGTATTTTTTGTCAGTAATGTTTAATCACAATTTTAAAATTAGAAAGCTTGTAATTAAGAAAAACAGAATTCTTTACACATTTTTGTAATTCGAACGTAAATTACAATTGAAACTAGAAATTCGAATTTCTTGTCAAAACTAAAATTAAATGGGAAAGATTTTGAGATAGAAAAGGCGGGGAAGGTTAAATTAATCAGAATTATCAAAGGCTTCATTTGGATTCAAAGTACGTTTTTGACGTTTTACTATGAAAAATGTTTTATTTTTAGTTTCGTAACTTTCTTATTGTGGCTCAGTTGGATTGGTGTGTTGAATTACAGTTGAGTTCGGTGTAAAAATAAAAGCGTAAACTATGTACATATGTAATTAGTTCTATTGAGTTCTAGGCAGTGTTTAAAACGTAGCCAAATAACAAATTCACTAGGAGATACAACAGCCGTAATTTTGGCCGTCATCACTACTTCTACCTATGAGTTTGAAGCAATAATATTTGTCGATAGTCGCTAGTGATGTAAACTTTTTGTATGGCAAATTTTAGTTCCACAGGTGACCGGGAGTGTCGTTGTAAAACTTGCCATACAAAAAATTTACGTCGTCGCTAGCGACTATCGACAAATACTATTGCTTCAAGTACAGTACTTAAATTTTTACTTACATTTAGATTAAATGAAGTATTTAAATTAAGTACCGGCTCGATTAAACCAACCAATCAGAGCGCCGAACGCGTTCTCTATTCGATTACTTTAAACGTAAAGCAAACTCCTACTAAGGTTACCTATATAATTGTTTAGCCACAGTCCCTACTTATATGATATAACTTTATCTTAAACTATCTCTGAAGAAAATATCAGTAATGCTAGAAAACCAAAATTAATATATGTCCGCGGATCTCATGACCCCACATCCGCGCTATACATCTGCGTTCACTTCTACGTAATGAGTTGTATATGGACGATCTCCATGTAATTGACTCGCCCCAGTGCCGTGCGGATATATTTTATTATCTCCTTTATATACCATGTGGTTTATTGGTTGTTTCTTAACCTCCATTGTCATAAATAACTACGCTAATATGTGTGTTACATTTGAAATTACTTTTTTTTTGTGGTGCAGAAATACCTCCGTTTTTATTCTTGTATGTTTCTGAATGAACAATATGTTGATAGCATCAAAAGTTGGGCTAAGTATCATATTATTTTCCGGAGCTACGGATTACCTAGCGGGTTTATCGGGGCTCCGACTCGAAAAGCAGGAGTTGGAACGGGTGGTTTTTAGTCAGTAAGAGTCTGACACTCCCTCTCACCTCGCTCAAGGCTGGAGCAGTCATTGCATGACATTCCCCACTCAAAAAAAATATCGTATTATTTACTTAGATCAGTTAGTATTTTTATTTTGATATAACTGAAATTATTATTTGTTTTGTCCATTGTAATGAAACGACATAACACTACGAGTTTCCTATGCCAATGGTGTAAGGAAAGGTATACTTTTTAAAATACCTAGGACAAGTCTAATCCCCTCGTCTTGTATTACAACAACAATTTTAGGGTGCATTCACCAGAGGTGTGCTATACTATATTGCTGTAGATGCGTTTGGCTTCCAGCAATCATATTCATAGGTACTCATAGCATAGCACTGGTAGAAACGATCTCAGCTAAGCTATGTTTTTTTATAGGAAAAGATGCGTGCTATGGATGACTTCCGTACTATCGATACATCGTATACTTGAGCTGCCCATCTTCCTCACACAGCTACGTAACTTAGTATCAGTGGAAACGGTCGCATAGTTTCACAGCTTAGCTATTACATCTTCGTAGCATAGCTACATAGCACATATCTGTTGGAAAAGCACCCTTATACAGTTTTTTCTTTTCCTTTTCGATGTAAGTGATAAATTGTAAAGATATGTTTGTGAAACACAATTGTAGGCGGCGGATACATGTAGACATCTCGATATCAGGTTGCTTTGTCACATGTCACGTCGCACGGGTGACAAAAGATGTGTCTTAGATATGTTTAGACCTTTGGGACAAACATGTATTTTTGGTGAACGCCATATTTACAAGGATATTAAAATTTTTGGATAATATAATTTGGTTAAAGATTGGCTAGCTTCTTCTAGTTGGTCGTATCTCCCAATTGATTTGTGAATTATCTGTCTACTGACTATTAAAAAAGTTTATTTCTGTTAGTAAAGTTCTGTGTTCTCTAGCAGATGGTATTACTGTTATGTCAATATATATTTGTGGAAATGGATTTTTAATCGCTCATCTTTTTACAAATCAAAAAGTAATCTCAATTAGTCATCCTAGAATTATATCCAGAACGATCATAATAATAATTCAAGTGTGGGAGAGCCATGCTTCGGCACGTATGGGCCGGCTCGACCGGAGTGATACCACGGCCTCACCGAAAACCAATGTGAAACTACGCTTGCGTTGTGTTTCGTTGTGTGAGTGAGGTTACTGGAGGCCCAATTACACTCTTCCCAATCCCCGATTTCCCAACAAACCTTAAATTCCTAACCCCCAAAAGGTCGGTAACGCACTTGTAACGCCTCTGGTGTTTCCGGTCCATGGGCGGTGGTGATTACTTACAACTGGGTGATCCGTCTGCTCGTGTACCGGCTTATACCATAAAAATATCTAGAAAATCTCAACCAAAAAAATATCTACATGACAAATAATGTTCCTTATGAAAAAAATAACCTTCATGAATACATTTCACACGAAATTAGATCTAATCTAAGCTAGATAAGGTTACTTTTTTATTTGATACTGGTTTATTCATGTCTTAGCTCGTTGCTAAAGTGAATTTCGCCCACGCAAATTAAGTCTAAGTAAATCTCATTTTTAATTTTGTTCGGTTATAATAAGGTTTGTTATTGTTTGGCAAGTGATTTTGTCGTGTTTATTTACATATTTCTTTGTGGTTATTCTTTTATATGCTTCTATTGTTGACTAACTTAGTTAAGTGGTTTTTATTTATTTGAACGCATGACGTAATAAATCCTACATCGCACATGTGAATAAATACGGATAGAAAATCCCTACGAATAACTGTTTGGCAGAAAGCTCGCCAGGCATTTTTCTTAGGGAACCTTAGTCTCTGTTCCATAAAGTACAAAATTAATTTGTATATCGGTTTTTGCTGCCATGCACAAAGATTAAGGATAAGGAAATAATAATACAAGAAATTGGAAGTGCGTCCGGTGTTTCATTTTCTCCTCCAATGCAACAGTGCCTATGCTTATGTGACTAATAGCGGCTACACACATAACGGTTTAACTGTGCAGTTTTAACAGTACAGGGGCCTTAGTCTGCTATTACAATTGTGTCAGAATGGTCGATCTATGAAGGTTGTATAGCTCCGTCCCTCTCGCACTGCTCAGTGATCGACCATTCTGACACAATTGTAATAGCAGACTAAGGCCCCAGGTCAATCGTAAGGTGTGTACGCGGTGTAGGTGTATGCACCTATAGTATAGCCGTATGGTAGAACAAACAGTTGAACTATACCTACAGTTAAATTGTAAGATGTGTAGCTTGCATTACACAGTTTTCTTCTAGCCTTTCTGAGAATAAATGACGAGTTAAAAGTACTACAATCAAATGCTCCCATAAAAATAATTGACTAATGAATGAACATTGAAACTATAAAAACGTGCTTAACCGTGCAACATAAAATTG